>NW_009924050.1:13513-66497 GCF_000696875.1 Nestor notabilis | reverse complement strand
ACTTGGAGTACTCTGTACAGTTCTGGTGTCCTGAACATATAAAAGGACATGAAGCTGTTGGAGCAAATCCAAAGGAGGACCATGAGGATGATAAGAGGGCTGGAGCACCTCCTATATGCAGACAGGCTGAAAAAGTTGGGGCTGTTCAGCCTGGACAAGAGAAGACTTGCGTGGAGACCTCATAGCAGCCTTCCAGTATCTGAAGGGGGCCTACAAGGATGCTGGGGAGGGACTCTTCATTAGGGACTCTAGTGGTAGGACAAGGGGTAATGGCTTCAAACTTAAACAGAGGAAGTTTAGATTAGATATAAGGAAGAAGTTCTTCACAGTGAGGGTGGTGAGGCACTGGAATAAGTTGCCCAAGGAAGTTGTGAAAGCTCCAACCCTGGCGGTGTTCAAGGCCAGGTTGGATGGAGTCTTGGGCGACATAGTTTAGTGCGAGGTGTCCCTGATCATGGCAAGGGTTTTGGAACTAGATGATCTTAATGTCCTTTCCAACCCAAACCATTCTATGATTCATATTTTACCATAAATTACTTCATTGATTTTAGTTGTTGCTGGTGGTCTTTCTGAAATGTTTTCTAGAAACACAGTACTTGAAGAATTAAACAATGTTATAAACCATGTATCTATATTTGTTTAAGAAGATTTTCTTTAAGAGAATTGGATTGAAATATAGCAAGACTTGGGACACACTGGTTCAGACCGGTGTCTATAGTAGCTGGCTAACACCCTAACAATGACATACTGATCCTTCTCTCCCCCTCATAACATTTTTCTTCTAATACTTGCTAAGTCATCCCATTATAGCTATAATCCTGCATTTGAGAATCCTGCATTTGGAAGTAGCACAGGCAGCCTGGCATCACCTGTTTCAACTATGCTGAGAGATTCCAAAATCATTGCTGACCTACTGTGCCCCCTAATTTATTAAAAATAAACTTACAGAATTAAATCACTACAAGACTTGCCATGTGCTTTTCTAATTTCTAATGTGCATGTATTTGCAAGCGGTCAGTGACTTCTGTGCTAGGTACCTTGTCAGTTCTTACTACTCTCCAACCTAAGCAGAGATCAGCATACCTGTTTTTGAGGCACAGTATATATCTAAATATTTCCTTCAGTGTGGAGTATTACCAAATCTTTTTTCATAGTCAGAAAGTTTGCTTTGAAAGTTTGTCAGAAAGTAACATTCAGCAAAGAAATATGAACAGCCATCTAAGAGAGAGTCCCTCAGCTTGAAGACTCTTTTATGATAGCTACCAGTAAACTAAAAGAAGTGTCCTGAGTCAGCTGTGTAGGAACTACGTGGAATGATTGTCATTATAACCACTCATTCTTTGTAATTTTACAAAGCTTTCTTTGTATTAAAGTTACTTATCACAAGCTATTATTAAACTGACAGGTCATTGAAATTTAACAATTAAATAACATCACACTTTTAAATATTATCTTTACTTCAGCTTCACTCCTGTAATTGAACTGTATGACAAATTGCAGACTGCAGTGACCTGACACAAGATATATAGTAATCTCTGGGGTGTACTTCCATTAAATGTCAAAGGTTTTGCACCCGATTCTTAGATTTGCTGTAAATTACATTAAATATATGTTGCTTGAGCTTAAAATGTTTGACCTTGATAATACAAAACAGCATTTTGTAAGAGAAAATAAGAAGGGTATTCATTTCTGCTGACATATTAGTGCTATTTCTAGGTTTCCAATGCCATTTTATCTTGAAAAGTGGAATAAAAAGCATGCAAAATTTTTGCAAGGCTAAAGCTTAAGTTCTCGTCTTGGGTACTAAAATGATACACTTGTTCTTGGCCATTGGGTGGTTTAATGGAGGTGCAAAATCTGCAGAAATTACAATCCACTTAGAAATATTGAAACTCAAAGGTTATTCTGTATCCAAATAAATTACTAGTTTTATTAAAAAGCACGCAAGTCCCATATTTCTTGAAGCATATTGGTTATAAGTGTATTTTATGCCCAAATATTAAAATAGTACTCTAATAATATTTGCGTACATTTTTTTTAGTGAACATAGGTAGCAGAAATGCCAACTAGACACATACTTCAAAATGAAGGCACTGATGTTTATAATTTACTTACCTCTTACATAGCCCAACATAGAATGAATTTAAGGCCATACATTCTGTTGTTTATCTGAATTTCTTCTTCAGCTTTTGTCACTCTATTTTTATTTTTTTCTGTATGTTTTATTAATTCTTGAAAAGATATTTCATCTCCAAAACCAGTGATGTAATTAAAGGAAACAATTTTTTTTATGTTTTCCTTTATGACAAACTAAGTCTTATATTGTCCATAATATTTTGTAGATCAAAAAATGGACCAACGGGAATTCATGACAGGTCCTGATCTTTCTTTTACACAGCTTTTAGTATATTTTACACAACTCTTAATATCAAAATGAGTTTCTATTCAAATGTCAGGATTTCAAGATCTCCAGACACAAAGAATTTGAAGATTCAGAAGTACCTGGATTATCCAGCCCAACTGAAGTAGCATATAAAAACCTGTGCTGAGAAAAGCTGCTTAGAACAGTTATATTATTGACATGATCAAATTGAATAACTCCTCTTCCCTTAGTGTGAGATTTAGCAAATCATGAAATATAAGGAAATTAACAAAACATGGATTTTTTTATTTTTTTTTTTGTCAGTGCACTAAATCCTTGCAAAGAAGAAGTAAGAGAAGAGACAGCAAAAAAGGGGAAATATCTCTCAGATAAAAAGATTTGCTGTGGAAGGACTAAAGCCACACACACACACACGCAAAAAAACCAGTTATTTGTTTGTAAAGCTAAGATTAATCAACTAATGTTAATTGATCTAAAAACCTGTTACGTTTAGAATATTTATTTGTTGCATCCAACAATACATTTCAATTAAATTTTACTTTTTAAATATGTTACATTATTGTTTTAAACAGCCTTGCGTTGTTATGCTTTTAAACCTGACATGTCTTCTTTCTGAAGGAAGAATTAATGAAGCAGTCATTCCAACTCTTCCTCCATCCCATCCTCCCTCTATCATAGTAAGTCAGTTTTCTCAGTTCCTTTTAAATTTTCATACCCCAAATAAATAAATATTTTCATTTTTACTCATTGCTGTCCAAGAAGCTGTGGGGATTTCTGACAAAGTATCCTTGTCATTTCTGGTCTTTTTTTTTTTTTGACCAGATGGGTAGAACTATTTGTAAATAACAAACGTCCATAAAGCAGTTACCCCAAGTCTTAATGCTTTCAAGTAACGTTCTCTATTTTCATTACATGTTGTGTTATCACAAGGTTGAAGTTAGCTAACACTTTAGCTGATAAGCGATATATGCTGTTTCTTTGTATATGCTCAGTCTTCCATAAGTAAACTGTTTGTTTGGGGTTTTTTTATTAAGCTAATTGATACTAAATTAGGACTTTTTACCATGTATGCATATGTGAAAATATTGACAAAAGTTGAAAGAAACAGCAGATGAAGTAATGAAAGGAAATTCCACAGGCTGAAATACAATGCTGAGTGGTCAGGGACTATACCTTTCTGATCTGAGTATCTTCATAGACAGACCTTTTACTGTTCCTGAAGTAGTTTGTGGCTGCATTCCCAAGTTGCTAAAAGATACAAGGAAGAAATTCATGCTGAAAAGTTACATGGTGGTGATTCATCAAATCTGGGTGAAGACAGGGGGCAAGTAAATACAGACCAGAAATACCAGCAGTTTAACGTTTATGCCCTTTACCTGAGGAAATGTGAAATGTTTCTGAAAAATTGTGATGCACAGAGAGGGTGGGTGATACATTTATAGGCCTTTTCATCAGGAATATTCTGCTGGGGGGCATGGAGCAGAGAGATATTCCCCCAATCTTGATTTCTCCTTACCCTCCTGTGATACTGCCACAAATAACCTGCGCTGACTTCATCTAGCTTAAGGTCCAGGGTGAGACACAGCAACAGTAGAACCAAAATAGCTGGTGAGACAAATGTGGCTCTTCCGTAGGGCTCACGCTCTGCCCTAGGGTTTCCTTTTGGTATGGGCTGATCTGCTACAGACTTCAGGGCTCCTGCTCTGCTTCCCATTTGCATGAATGAGTTTTCTGAAAACATACTAATTGCACAGTTGTCAGTCTCCTTTATGAACTCAGCCACAGTACTATCTCTGTCAAGGGCCTCTTGTAGATTAAAAGCATTCTTTTTTTTCCCCCCTCCCCATTGTAGTTTCAATTTCTGCACCACAAGAGTTTAAGGCCTCTCTACTCCCAGTAATAAGTCATTAGCCTCAATCTTGGATTGTCCCCAAATGCTTATAACTTATTTTCCTTTCTCCCCAGTATTTCTTAAAACCTTCTGGTGCAGTTAGCACTTTGCCATCTGCTGCCTTCATTATACTGCAGTAGGGAACGATTGGTCTGAGTGATGTTTTCTGAACTGTGATGAAAAGTGTGTCTGTGTTCCCATTTCTCACTGTGCTTCGTTAACAGACTACATTTGGTCTACTGATCTATTATTGCCTGTCCTCAGCAACTGAATGCAGTATCTTTCAGGCTAGACACTTGCAGTTTAAGTGTACTTATCTCATTGTCCCTTCTCCGCTAATTCCTCTCATCTCCCTTTTCCTCTCATCGCTGAGTAATAACTTGCTTCCTCTCTACCTACTGCTTCCACTCTCCATGGTTTATTTATTATATTTTTCATCATGTCTAGGATGACAAATTTGCCCCAGTCCAGTGCTTATTAGCATCCTGTCAAAAAGCAATTACCTTTACACCCTCTTCTCAGCTTCAACACTGACATAGAGGTGTGGAAAGACTATAACCCAGCAGCTGTGAAGGGGTATTAGTCGACTGTCTCTGTCTCAGTATAAAAAGAATCACGGTACCAACTTTTTCTAGGTAATTCAGAGACAAATGATGGGAATAGGTGAAAATTATAAATACATTGTATTAAGGCAAGTAGTTTCAAAACTTTTGTGCCTTCCTTGGTGATCTAAGGCTGTGATTTGTTATGTCTGAAGAAGGAGGTGGTAAGGTTACATTTTGACTCACTTTCCAGCTGAAGCCTGAGCTTCATTTCCAAATTACTTGAAGTGGATGGGAATCACCCAGTTAAGTAGAGTTCAGGCTGGACCAGAGTAGCATTAATTTCTATACATTATGTTGCAATAAAGAAATGTCTGTGAGTCTATTCTAGCTGGTCTGACTCCATTTACACCCTATCATAGGCTGTGTTGGGGTTAGGTTGTCAATGCCTGGCTAACCTGAGACTATCTATCTCTACACTCCAGGCTTTCACTGTGCCTGGGAAATCCTAAATCTGATTCCTGATATTATCACTCACTTTGCATGTGAGTGTGAGAAAGACAATCTGTGTGTAGGCTTAATCTCCCACCTGTAAGAAAGACTTTAGAGTTCCTCTGCTGCGGAGGCTTTTGTGCATACTGTAAAGTTTCCAAGAACTCATCTACAAGGCTCTGAGAGAGAACATTACACTAGAGTAATCACACTGACTTAATGGACTATACTGGTGGAACAGAGGGCAGTTCAGGCTTTAACCTTTTGCTGATATGATCCTTCCATATGGAAGTACCATCAGTGACCTAATAATAAACTCACATGCATTTGGCAGAGTTACAGCTGGGTGCCATAAGGGCATATTTGTATTTAAAGTTTAAGACAAATTTCAGATTTTATCTCATCTGCTGACTTTCTTACTATTGAAAATATTTCTGCACTGGTCAAAGTGTAGAGGAAAATTACTTTTAAATTATGAATTGCAGTTTTGGTTGCATTTTAATTTTTTTAATGGAAGTGAGAAAGCTTTTTATGTGAGACTAACATATTTGTAACTGGACAGCCTCTGAAATCTGGGAGTACACTGTATTGTACAGTCTGTTAGCTTATTAGTATTCTGATGCTGTAATGAGAATGACAAATTTTGTTAGCTCCCCTCAGAGCACAGTGAATTCCAGTCTTCTGTCATTCATGCGCAGCCTTAGAACAGAAGGTTATCATCATATTGTTTAATCAATGGATATAAGACATGTACAAGTAATGTTACTTGTGAAGTCTACTAAGATTTTCAGAAAAAAAAAAAAAAAATGAATGTACCTTTTGATCAACTCTGCTGACATCTGCTACAAAAGTCTAAAAACCTGGCCCTAGCAGTGTTTTTAGATGTTTGAGAAATTTTATCACTGTCATCCTATTGAGGATTATAAATTTTTCAAAGCTATGTTTCTTGAACTTTGCAAACATTATCTTCTCAGCACTGTTTGTAACCAGTGACAGATTCTGGTTTCAATCTCTCCTGAAACAATCACTGACTACTGTAAAAGTCAGGAATTTTTCAGGAATAAGTCTAAGATATTTTAGCTGTACACAGAAGAACCTTCCACTGTCAATAGAAGCTCCTGGTAAACTGAAACTGAAACTTGGAGCACTCCATTCCCCAAAAAGTCAACAAGAAAGTTGTTAACTTCAAACGTTGCTGTGGTTGTGCCAGGGCAGGCCAAATTCGAAAGCACAAATTTGAAATTTTAAAATCATTCAAACAGCTTTGGCAGAGCCAAGGCCCAACAATGAGCCCGCCACCTATCACACTTGCTTTCTAAACAGAAGAGAATTTCTACTAGCCATCACTTCTGCTTACTGTCTAAAATCATCCTGAACTGGATCTTTTATACAGTTCTGTAGGTTTACCAACAGTTGCCAGTTCGGTTCTGCGGTACAGAGTGGTCTTTGTTACAGAAATGACAGTAATAGGTGTTCAGTTTCTCACGGCAGCATGGTCCATAACCTTAGTGCTTGTATGTGATATTCTTCCAGTTATGGCTGTGTCTGTGCTGAAGGCATTGTAATAGGGAGATGTTAGCAACCACTGAGTAGGTGCAGAATCTATGGTATGACTAACCCAGGTCTGGATTTTTTTTTTTTTTCTTTGAATCAGGAATATGATTTTGCTCATCTTATTTCATCTGCATATAATTATGAGATCACAAGTTAGTTTGTATTTTAAAAAACAGCTAATCATAGAATCACAAAATGGTTTGTGTTGGAAGGGAACTCAAAGCTTATTTGCTCCCAACTCCTGTGCCATGGGCAGGGACACCTTCCACTAGACCAGGTTGCTCAAAGCCCCGTCCAGCCTGGCCTTGAACGCTTCCAGGAAAAGGGCAGCCACAGCTTCTCTGGGCAACCTGTGCCAGGGCCTCACCACCCTCACAGTGAAGATTTTTTTCCGAATAATTCCTTCCTAATATAGGTTTTCCTAATGACCTTTTATATCATGAAACATTAAGCCTTTGATTAGTTATGCAGACAAAAACCTCTCTATGCTTAAAAAAAAGTGCCCAAATTTGAACTGAAACCCAATATTTCTTCTAATAGTTTGTTCTGCTTATTAATCGCACTGTTAATTTTTCTATATGATTGCCTTTCTGTTTGAAATTTTAATTTGCCCGGAGAGAACCATACTTTTACCACTATACTAGTAATAACTTCAGCAGTAGTGGCAGCAGCAGTCTTAGTAGTAATAGTAAAACTGATGATATTATCACCCTAGAAGAGGAAAGCCTTAAAATCAAGAATAAAGAGTAAATTTATCTGCATAAAGAATAATATTTGAGTTATATAGATTTTGAATAGCAGACATATGTTACCTAGTCTGGAGAAAAAAAAAAACAACCCTACTTGACAGTGACTGATCAGAAAGTTGATGCCTTAACAGTTAAGAAGATATATTTAAAATAACAGGACAGGAAGGGAAAACATTTTTTCATTGTTACCTCAAACTTATGAAAGAATTACAGAATTGTGAAATGCACGGGTATTTGGCTTACCTTTGGTAGAGAAAAAAACATAGTTTAGCTGAGGCATAAAATGCCTCATAAAATGCCAGCCACCCCAACAAGAAAATGAAGACAGACTGTTCAATTTCAAGTTGGAACAGAACAGAGTCTTGTTCTGTTACTGGCAAGTGTAAGTCTTGGTTCATCTTTCCTTCTTCCTCAGGAAGAATCTCTGTTTTCTGATAATATGACTGAGCTCATTTGTCACTTTTCTTCACTGGTCAATAAGTTGTTTCCTTTTTCCTTTTTCAGTCGCTCAGTGAAAAGGAATCACCTTTGAGATCTCTAGCCCTCATTCAGACTTTGACTAAATTATACTCAAGTTTGAAATACTGCTTGCTTAAAGGCAGAATCAATGAGTACAAGAATATCCTAATTCTTTAAAGCTGAGGCAATACACTGTGGCACTGGGAAGGAAAAGTTTTCCATTTGCCTGTGATATATTAACATGTTTAAAAACAAAAAAAAAGTTTTATGAATAAAGAAAAGTAAAGTAGTTTTAAGGCAATCCAGAATGCCATCAGGGAGAACAGCTTTTTGTTTCAGAGTCTGAGAATTTATGTTACATTTCTTTTACTGGAAATTGCCAAATTTTTCCAAATCAAATCTTCTATGGCAACAGAATTGTTTCTCACAAGATAATAATAGTAATAGTAATAGTAATAGTAATAGTAATAGCAATAGCAATAGCAATAGCAATAGTAATAGTAATAGTAATAGTAATAGTAATAATTAACACCAGCCCCCCTAGGAGTCCTATTATCCTAATTGTTATCCAAGTGTTGTAGTTATACCTTGAATTAAGGATTTCAATAATTCTGTTTCAGATGAGTACACTGAAAATACTGTGATAAAACATTAAGGGTTTGTATGATGATTATTAAAATTTAACAATCTTTATAATTTTGGTCAGTAGTATTAAGGAACTTTCCCCTTCCCCTCTTGTCTTCTGATTCGAGCAAAATATCTTTAAACAAGAACAGACTTTGGCATGGAAGATTAATTCTGCATTTTGATAAGCTCTTCTATTAATCAGTAAAATACTACCAATTTTTGTGCATCAGAAAGAACCCACTGAGAATTGTGGAGCACATGGAAGCCACCCCAGACCCAGGAACTCCCTGTCACACATTGTCAGAGGTTGGGAGACAGGTCAAGATGAAGCTGTTACAGTGCTTGCTCTCTTCTTGCTGCTTGCTGTAGTCATCTGCTTTTGAACATTGTTAGAGAGAAAGATGTTGAGTTACTCAGCCCTTCAGTCTAACCAGTGCCCCGATTGTAGTGTTTTATAAAATTCCACCACAGTGCACACCCCAGCATTATTATGAATTACTTTTATTTCTCCAGAGTTAGTTTAACTCTTTGCATTCTACATTCATTGCATTTGTATCTTTGTCTTCATTAATTAATTTTCTCCTTAAATATCAAATATTAACCACGGAACTAAATGTTATGAATAGTGAAGTATTAGCCTTTGGATCCTCCATCAAAGAGGATAAGATTGCATGGCATTTCTTTTCTATTAAACAAATGAATTTGTTATGTTGTACAGCAAACAAGAGTGTGGTCTTCTATTTCCACATGGAATTAAGACTGCTTAATAAATATATTTTCAGTTTGGCTCTTAATATAACATCTTATGAATCATAGTTTTAGTAAATGCCTAGGGGTGGTAAGATTACGTACAAAACATCAAATAACACAAAGCAGGGTCTACTTTTCAGGAACCAGAAGGTACAAGCAAGAGAGTTGTTCCCCACTTCATTCTAATGTCACTTGAGCATCAATGCCATCTTACTTAATGTTTTCTATGGAGAAAAGTCAGAAGGAAGTGACAGCAGTGATTTCATGTATTTTTGCTCTGATTGTTACTTTTCACATGATTAACAGGAGCTATAAGCTAGTGAATTAGGACCAGTATAGACATTATAATATTAACTAAAATATTTCCAGTTTTCAATCACATCAAACCACTGGCATAGGTAGTGGTTTGTCCGTCTGCGGAATGTCACACTAAAAGAGAAATAATTTCAGTGTCAGTTATTGGTGAGAAAGACATCTGGTCTTCACCTGTTAACAAATCAGAAAGCTCATTTTCTGTTTGCTTGAGTCTATGTAAATTTATTCTCAGTTTGTCAGTTTGTTTCACCCCTCCCTGTGCCACGCTAAGTGCTGCTGCTTCTTAATAAAGGCATTTGTTTGTCCCATAGTATTACTGTAAAAAAAAAAAAAAAAAAATGTTCTCTTATATAAGGTAACAAGGCTGGATTATTTTATTATATATTAAGGCAAAATGCCAGGTCCTACATTTGGGCCACTACAATCCCATGCAATGCTACAGGCTTGGGGAAGAGTGGCTGGAAAGCTGCTCATAGAAAAGGACCTAGGGGTGTTAATTGGTGGAGCTGAACATGATCCAGCTTGTGCCCAGGCAGCCAAGAAGGCCAACAGCATCCTGGCCTGTATCAGAAATAGAATGGCCAGCAGGGCAAGGGCAGAGATCATCCCCCTGTACTTGGCACTGGTGAGACTGCACCTCGAATCCTGTGTTCAGTTCTCGGTCCCTCATTACGAGACAGACATTGAGGTGTTGGAGGGATTCCTGAAATGGGCCCCTGGTGAAGGGTCTGGAGAACACATCTGATAAGGAGTGGCTGAGGGAACTAGGGGGGTTTAGTCTGGAGAAAGCTTAGGGGAGACCTTTTTGCTCTCTACAAGGTTGTAGTGAGGTGGGATCGGTCTCTTCACCCAAGTAACAAGTGATAGGACAAGAGGTAACGGCCTAAAGCTGCACCAGGAGGGGTTTATATTGGATAGTAGGAGCAATTTCTTCACAGAGAGCATGATCAGGCATTGGAACAGGCTGCCCAGAGAAGTGGTGGTATCATCATCCCTGCAACACAGTTCAGAAACTGTGTAGATGACGCCCTTAGTGATGTGGTTTAGTGGTGGTCTTGGCAGTCATGGGGTAATGGTTGGAATTAATGACCTTAAAGATCTTTTCCAACCTAGCTCTATGATTATATGATTCTGTGATTCATATTCAGAAATACTAGGACAGTTTTCTAGGACATGACTATTGACTTTTAGTACTTAAACACTTCTAGAACTTAAAGCCAAACCACTGTACCAAATCAAGAGTCTAACACCTCTACATTGGAATCTTTCTCCTCTTTTTACTCACCAAGCCATTCTGTGGCACAGTAAAAATTGAATTATACCCATATAAATTATGATAAATATGAGAAAAGCCTGTTGTGATATTTACTTTTATTTCTCTCTAGAGGAATAATCCCTCTCATTCCTCTTTTAGTACCTGTGCATTACTTTGCTGTATTTTAAAACTTGTTGAGAAAATGTCTGTCTCAACAGTCCCATAAGAAAGCTAAAGACCCTTAATTTCAGCACATTGAAATTAAAGGCCTTTTCTTTCCTCTACTACCTTACTTGTGCCAAGTTAGAGCCACCCCTCCACTTTCAGTACCAGCATCAGGGACTGGCATCTTAATTCAGTGTTTCTTTTCTTTATGTAATGATCAAGACCTTGCCTTTCTAGTTTTCCAGATCATATTTCCTATTAAAACTAGGCAACTGGGTTTCTCTTCTAGTGCTGAAATGGACAGAAGCAAAATTCAGTGTATATGGCCAAGTATTATCATGGAAAGAGACTTTTTCTGTAGCAAATGCATGAATTTTCCCAGAAATTTCATAGTGTATTATCCATCTGGTCAAATATAATATGTGTGATCACTTGCAATTCTCTCTTACTGAAAAAGAAAGAGAGAAGATGGGAAAGTAGTAGGGGAAAACAGTAATTCTTAGCTGCCAAAATGAACATTTCCCTGCCTCCTTGTAATGAGGTGAACATGGAATAATATAACAATGAAGTTCTTCCCCAGCAAAACAATGTGATACCATACTGTGATGGAAAAAGTCTCTTTTTGACTGTTTGATAACTAAGAATACTATGTATCTTTAAAGCTACATCACGGCTTATGCAATATGAAAGTGTGGTCTCGTGATTTGTCAGGGAAGAACAGTGTCCAGTATACTGGACACTGTTATAACCAGAAGTTCTAAAATCTAAATCTGCTATTTCAAGCAAAAAAATGTTGTTAGGCGTGAATTCTGAAAATTTACACTACTTGAAAATACTATGAAATTTTTTCACAAAGGAAGATGATTACTTCTTTCTCTGTCATGATTTTAAACATTATTTCCCATTGTCTATAAAATTGAATATAAAGGTTCTGGCTTTGAACTTCTTCACTTGTTTTTTTTTAGTTAATAACATTTTCAGCAAATGGCTCTTAAAAATGCCCCTTATTTTAAAATATATTTACAAATAAAATTGTTCATGTGGATTTGGAAATCAAAGATATATGGACATGGGAATACCAGCAAATAAATTTAAAATAATTAAACTATTCATTTAAATAAACTGAAGTTAAACCCTTTAGTACCTTTTAGTTAAAGCACTATATTAAGTATATCCTCACCAAATTTTTAATTTATTTTTTGAGGAAAAGTTCTTAAAATATAAAAATGTACATGGTAATACATTTTGGTTATGCTTTTAAATAAAAATGTATTCAGTTTGATTTTTTTAATTTACACACTTGACAGAAATATGTTTTAATATCAACAGTCCTAGAAAAAAGATCAGACCAGATTATCATAGCACTTAAAAATTGAACTGAAAATTGTAGCATATGCAAGTACATTTGAATATGTCTATTTATAATACAGCAAGAAGCTTTGGAAAATGCAGCATGGTTTTAATTTTTTTTTTTTTGCATTATATGATATTAAAAATGAGAATTTTAAGATTAAAATTATCAATTGCTCACCAGAAAGCCACTTCAATAGCAAATTTTTCTTGCTGACAATAGGCCATAGAGAAGTCACATCCTCTTCAATGGTTTACTAATCTCCTATAATGTGTCTCATCTAGGGTAGTCTGAGGGAGTGGGAAGGAGTCTTTTCTTTAAAAATGACAGATGGTAAAGTTGGAAAGATTTGTGCCTGCTTTTGCAGCTAAAGTAATTTTAAGCACAACTTTCTCAGAAAAAGGTCCCTTCCTTACAGAAAGCTAGACAGGAAAGGTTACACAGAGATGCGACCAAAGACTATATTAAGCATTCTTAGGAAGAATGAATTCCATGTAATTTTTCAGGTTTTTTTAAATAGGTTTTATAGGCATGCAATTTTAAAGATGAGAACATTTTCAATTTCAAAAAGGCAAGTTGCTCAGATGTTAAGTGGCCACATTTATTTCCTTCCTTGCATGACTGCTTACGTTACTGTTAGCTTTAAAACCTGGTAACATGGCTGTTTCCTGCCTGTGCCACTGTGTTACACCAGAGGCTGCAGAGCTTTTTCTCACTTCTGGTATGGAGGTGGAACTGCAAACATTATGGAGAGATTTGATGGGTCCTTTCTGACTGCAATGCAGCTACACGTTTCTGTCTTCTCTTGCAGACACTGACACAGGCAAAGAGGCTGTGGAGGAGGACATAGTGTAGTTTAACATCCTCTGCTCTTACATTTGAATATGTTTGAGGTGACTAGTAAGTTAGAAATGTATCAGCTGGGTATATTTACTACTTGTCAAAGGCTTAGGAGAAATTCAGCTAACACAGGACAGAAATAACTCTGGAGGACAATGCTGCTTTAGCTAGGCTGTTTCCAGAACCTGAGTTAGTTTCATATGCAGCTTGCCAAGGTATCTCTATGCTTCACTGCAGGTAGTCAAGGATTATGCAGGAAGAAAATTAAAATGTTAACAAAAGTAGGTTTTTCTGTTAGTGGTTTGTCTTGAACTGTGTTCATTTAAAAGAATCCAATAGCGGTTCTGTATCAGAGGATCAGCCATACTGAATCATATGCTACAGAAATCACAGACCAAGTGTCTAAGCCAATCTAAGCTTAAATGCTTTATGTTCAGTGTTCTTTTTGTCAGAAGAACACTGATGAAGATATAATACTTGGCTAAATATATTTCTGTATCATATGCATCTATTACTCCATAGGCTTTTTTCCTATTGCAGATAATTTTACAGTTGCCACCTAGGAGTGAAAAATGGGTTTACAGAGGGTTTCTTTGCGTCTGTCAAACAAAAGATATTCACTAATCCTGTTACTCTGAAATAAATCATGTATCTCACAGTTAAAATGAGTTTAAAAAAGGCTGGGAACATTTGTGAATTTCCTATCTATTACCACAGTTGTCTGACTTTATCTCCTTTGTCAGTTGTTATAAAACCTATGGAAGGACCTTGAAAGGTGAGCTATTCTTTTTTAGGTTTTTTTTTTGTTGTTGTTGTTGTTTTGTTTTTGTTTTTGTTTTTGGGGTTTTTTTTTTGAGTTTTGCACATATATTTGCCACTTATGTGATCTTTATTAAACCTGGGAATGCTGAACATAGATTTGTCTGGAAAAGACTATGTAAATCAAAGACATGCTTTCCACCATCATGATAGGCTATATTACAAGTCAAAAGCTAAGTTTTTGTTGCTTTCATACCTTTATCTATATGATTATTATTGATAAGTGTGGAAGCTATAGGTTTGTGTGCCTGAAGAAATGAGGCATTTGACCAAGACTCAGAAGACCTGTGCTCCACAAATGGTTTAATTTCTGCTGTTTCTCCAGTGTCTTTAAATACTCTCTTGTTTTGAAATGAAATCAACATATCTGCAGCAAGTGCTTAGGCCGGGTGTAATGTGACAGGACTCTCTGCCCTCAGTAAGAATGCAGTAACAGTTTAAACAGTTTGAATTAGAGTAATTTCCTTCCATTACTGTGCATTAAATACCAATATTGATTTGTTAACTGCAAGCATCCATGCATGTTTACTTAGATGTCTTCCACACTGAAACAAACACCAGTTAAGAGAAAACTTGGAGAATGTATCTGCTTTTTCTTTTTTTTTTTTTGACTGGAAAATAATATTTTTAGTAAAGATGTAGCCCCATACAAGATACTGAAAATTGCTTGAGAAGAATCACCTTTGCCTAAAAGTGTCCTAACAGGACAGTCTTTTTTCTTTTCTTTCAGTACTTAAGCATTACTCTGGTAATGTGAATAAACGCTGAATTTTAAAAATAACGTGCATAATAACATTTATTTATGGGGGTTAGGCAGAGAAAACTGTAAAGAATAAAAAATAAACGGAGGCAAACTGCAAGCTGATATGTTGAGTTAATGCTGTAGGTGAGTGAATGACACAAAGGACAGTAAGTAGCGCATTATTTGCTTAAATGTAAAACCCAAACAATTCTTATTGCATATCAATTCGTAGATCCTATTGAAGTAGCAACAATTTTTGCACATTTTTATACTAATTGATTTCCATTTTGTCTTCTTTAAGACATAAACAAAGATTTTATTTGCATGTGTAAACAGAGTTCTGGGAATTCATGTAGTTTTGCAGATTATGGAGGGAAACCATAGACCTGATATGGCAGTAAAAGCCACCAGAAGGATATACTGGACAGAGACAGTGCTGAGTTTTCATTCACAAGTATTTAGTTCTGCCATCCACCTGTTCAGGAATAAAGGCAGCCTGGGTCATAAATGGAGCACTCTCCAGTAAGGTTGTCCCAACGTACAGAAGCCTAAGAAAAAAGTGGATTTGCTCTGGAATATTAGGGTTTTGGGGTTTTTTTGTTTGTCTGTTTTAATAAAATGGAGCAATGTCTCCTAAGATTCTGCTAATTGAGCTTTATGAGGTTACCACTATTTTGTTCCATATGAAAATGCTTTCTGAATCATTATTCTCTAAACTGTATTGTACTATTTTGTAACTTGCATAGGTATTTCTCTAATTAAAAAACAGGCTAACATATGTGTACTTTGATTTATACTATTAAATGAAAAGTGAGCAAAGTTGAAATATAAGTTCAGTGAATATGCTTTCTGCACCAATGGCTCATTCTCCACTCTTTGTTTTTGCAATATACCAAGTATGAAGACATGCACAGAATACTCACATCCGCAGTACTGCTTTCATCATGCAAAGGTTTAGCAACAGATTTCTGAAAGGGTTGTGAAACAATGACTGCTAAGGCATTCGAAAGTAAATATGCCCTTCATATTTTTTTCAGAATACTATCACTGCATAGAATAGATCTCTTTAGTAAGCAAAGGGGCACAGAAATAAATCTTACTGTCAGTATCTAAGTGCAAAGACACACTGTGAAGATAGTGGGGTTTCATGCAAGCTATTTCAAATGCATTTTACACAGTACAAATGCATGCACACAGGAGGAGGAAAAGGAAAATCATTAGTTTAACTGAACTAAAAATGCTAAGAGAGTGTCAATAAAATTTAATTTTTTGGATACTTCAGAAAGAATCAGTCTAAGATTTCAAAAATTGTAAGTATGTTTTTGGCGAGTTTTGGTGGTTCCAATACAATGCAGAGCAGTGTTACTGATGGAGAAGTAATTTCTATTGTCAGCTTCCATAGCAAAAATGTAAGAAGAAAGGTAAAAATAGAAAGGGAACACAATTCCCAGAAAACAAAAAAATGCAACAGGCTTCTTCAGATACAGTCCTAAATATCCATTTAATATTAGCCTGTATCAAACTTAGATGCCAGCTGCTCAAAAAATTGTTGGGCCAGAGATTAAGCTTTTCATTCTTAAGCATTATCACAGATAAAATATCATCAATAAAGGTACACTCAGTAGAAGTGGCTGTTGTGGTGTCCTGGTTTAAGCTCCACCGGCAACTCAGAACCACACAGCCACTCACTGACTCCTCCCCCTTCTTCCTCCACCCACTCCTGGAGGGATGTAACTCCCACGGGTTGAGATAACAGCAGTCCAGTAACTAAGGTATAATACAAACCACTACTGCTACCAATAATAATGATAAGCGAGAGGATACAATTGCTCACCACCCGCCGACCGATACCCAGCCCGACCCGAGCAGCGATCTGGGCCTTCCAGGTGACTCCCCCCAGTTTATATACTGGGCATGATGTGATGTGGTATGGAATAGCCCTTTGGCTAGTTTGGGTCAGGTGTCCTGTCTTGGCTTTTTCCCGGCTTCCCCTCCTCCGTGGCAAAGCATGAGACTGAGAAAGTCCTTGGTCAGAGTAAACATTACTTAGCAACAACTAAAACCATCGGTGCTATCAACGTTGTTCCCAGGCTGAAAGTCAAAAACACAGCACTGCACCAGCTACTAAGAAGGAGAAAGAATGACTGCTGTAGCTGAACCCAGGACATGTGGATATGAAGTGGATATGAACCAACTTAATGGCAACCCCAAGGGGTATTTAATTGCAGTTAATTTTCCCCTTTCTCATGTCAGGAGTGAAGATCTATTCTAGTTTTTGGTAGCTGTAACTGGGAGGATACGCTGTGCTCCAGGTTTTGGGGAGCCAGACTGCAAAGTCAAACAATGAACCATGTAACAGCTCTTTAATTGCTATTTGCTTAGTAATATAATATGTTTTTAAAAGTTACACACAAATACTCCAGAATTTTGCATTGCAAGGATACTCACTGAGAATACATAGGTTTTGTGGCAACAAGCTTCTGAGTCTTTCAACCACATGCGTCATACTAAAATACAGTGTGCTGCCAAACTAACTTATCAATTTAATTTCGTTATCCAGCTCCTTCACTCTTTGGGCTTTTGCAGGTATGCAGGTTCATAAGAAATTTGAAATAGAAAATGTTCAGGAAAATAAGCAAATGGGAAAAGATGGTAAATGGCAGTTAAGAAACTTGTTCCTCGCTTTTAGGGGAATTAGTGTCGTATGCATATCTTCTGTTTTAACTGTCACACACACAGTGTTCAGATCTCACCAATTAAGTTTATACATGTTCAGTGTATTTGTCCTGCACCATTAAGGAATAAATCAGGGTTTTGAGCAGCATAGGAAAGAAACTTATGTGTAGCATAAGCGTAACAGCAGCACAGGGAGTATATCTCACCCTGGCCATCAAGAACAGAGTTTTGTTATGTCCCGCTAGTCAAGCACAAAGTTCTGACACTTTGCCATGGGAAGTGTTGGAAAAACAACTCATCTGTGCTCACGTAACTGCCCTCCCAAGTGCCAGCATCCAATTTTCCACTTACTCTGTCAGCACCAGTCATCAGTCTGTGCCTGCCTTTATAACAGAGTTATGTCAAAGAAGGCAGAATGCTCAGCAGATTTCTCTTACCTAAGTCACCAGAGCTGCAACCAAGAGCCAGATCCTGAATAAACTGATACATATCTACCAAAAAAAAAAAAAAAAAATCCCCATATAATAAAAATTCCAAAGTCCTGCCAGTTCATCGGTGACAGATCTCTTTGATGATGCAGTAGCAACACAAAGAAACCTTCCAATTAGATTTTATTTTATAATGTTTTGTCCTGTCTTTGGCAAACACATTTAATCCTGTCAAGAGGAGTCTTGCCTAAGTGTCTTGAGAAGTGCATAGAAATCAATTAATACTGCAAGAGATGCAGATTGCTTGTAAATGCACTTGTCAAAAGTTAACTTTTTCCAATCTTGAACACTTCTCAGCAAGTGACTGTTAAGAACAAGATCTCTCTTACATTTCAGCAAGACAGCCAAATAAGAATGTGGAAGTGACTTTTAATGACTCAAGTCCATTTTCACTATACCAAAAAGATGACATTCATCAAGTATGTCCATAAAGACATACCTTTAGGTAACTGAGCTTGAGTTCTTAGTGTGGTACAATGTATATGGATTTGCCTTCCAGCTCCTGAATCTTAGAGAATATTTAGTTATTCAGGCAATACCTAAAGGAAGCAGTTCATAACTCATCATTCTGCTCTTGCCTGCTTTCCCTCCCCTTTCAATAAGCCATTTAAGTGATTTATTGCTCATGGTCTTTCTAATACATAACAGATAAAATGTAGAGAGAGTAATTTAAATTAAATCCTCAGGATGAAAAGAAAAAAGTGGAACCTAGAGCTTTATCACAGAAAATAAGCTGAAGTTGCAAAAAGCTATTTGAGTTACCAGTATTTTTGCTACCTCCTTTTGAGAAACTGTGGTGTGTGACTTTAGGAGAGTGATGCAGTCATGTTCTGGGTCTGGAGCAAGGAGAACACTACCCTGGGTTATTGTTCCTACAGCTGCAATTAACATCATCCTTTTGATGACTTCTGAGCAAACTCAGCCCTATCAGGAAACTGTCCCCCTCACTACCATGGTTCAACATGCTATTTAAATGCCAGCTCTGTCCAGAAGACCGATCTCTTCTTGAGAGCTCACCTGTCTCCCAGAGGATTACCTACATATCTATGCTCAGGGTTTAAGGAAGACTGAATTCTCATTGCATTTTAAGATGATTATTTGGGTTACAGTTAAGCTATTAATATTAAATTTTCACTACAGAGGTGACAGATGATAATAACTGTTTTTTTTTTTAAAAAAAGTTTGTTAATATTTAATTCAATTCTTCTCCATGGCTATGCACAGAAGACTGGCTGCTTCACAGATGTTCAGTGGAAGGGAAGAAGGCCACAGATTAGTAGGGCTGCTCCGAGTCTTCTTCACCTCTTCTTTCAAGTTCTTGTGGAATTCCATGTATCAACCAGGTAACATGTAGACTTCTCTGCATGTTGGAGGCTCTGTTCCGTTTCTGAGCATGTTAGCTTTTGCAAGAGCTTGCTTCTGTCTAGAAACCCAAATTTATCTATTTCAGCCAAAATTTCAAGACATATGTCCATCTGTTTCCCAGTTTGTCTAAAACATAAGCTATCAAAAACTTTCTGTTTTCTGTTGTTGGCATACTTACAAATATTTTGACATAGGATGGACACAGTACTTTGGGGAAGCCCTTTCCTCTTAACAGCTCTTCTTAAAAGGTCATCTCAGTGAAAATTCCCCACATGAAACAGTGACCCCACATGAAAATTCCCCACATGAACCAGTGTCCATGGTTTTTTTTTTTTATCAGTTTATTAGATTTTGTTGATAATCTTAATTTCAGCTTCTTTTGTAGGATGAGGGGTACTTACGCATGTAGTTTCCTTTTACTTCAATTGATTTTATAAAAAATACAGAGTAATTAATTATGACTTTTAAATGATAGAATTGTTAACTATTGAAGGACTCAAGAGAGCTTATGAGTGCATTCCTCAACTTTAAGATGACATCAGAAGGGATATATATACCTACTGAAAAAGACTGTAATAAATATTAAGGTTTGGTAGGCTGACCTCGGCTGTCCACCAGGTGTCCACCAAGCTGCTTTACCACTCCCCTTCCTCAATAGAACAGTGGAGGAAAAATACAATTAAAAGCTTGTGACTTGAGATAAAGACAGGAAGAACACTCACCAATTATCCTCACATGCATAAGAGACTCAACTTGGACAAAATAGTTTAATTTATTGACAATCAGAACAGTAGTGTGTATTTTTACATAATACAGATATTTATATTATACATATATAATAACTACATATATAAAAAGAGTGAAACTATAACCACCTTTCCCTCACCCTTCTCTTCTTCCTAGGCTCGGCTTCATTCTCTATTACCTCTTCCCCTGAAAGGCACAGGGAAATAGATAATGGAGGCTGTGGTCTGTTCAGTGCTTTTGCCATGTTTTAAGCCCAGCCAGTAACTCAGAACCACGCAGCTGCTCATTTACTCCCCCGCTTTTCTCCTCCCCCTGCTCCCGGAGGGATGGGGAGGAGAATCAAAAGAATGTAAATCCCGCAGGTTGAGATAAGAACAGTCCAGAAACTAAGGTATAATAAAAAAACACTACTGCTACCACCAATGATAATAATGATTAGGAAAATAACAAGGGGAGAGGACACAACGCAGTGTCGCACCACCCCCCAACTGATACCCAGCTGGACCTGAGCGGTGATCTTTGCCTTCCAAGTGACTCCCCCCTGTTTATATACTGGGCATGATGTGACGTGGTATGGAATACCCCTTTGGCTAGTTTGGGTCAGGTGTCCTGTCTTGGCTTTTTCCTGGCTTCCCCTCCTCTGTGGCAGAGCATGAGACTGAGAAAGTCCTTGATTGGAGTAAACATTACTTAGCAACAACTAAAACCATCGGTGTTATCAACGTTGTTCCCGGGCTGAAAGTCAAAAACACAGCACTGCACCAGCTACTAAGAAGGAGAAAAACTGACTGCTGTAGCTGAACCCAGGACAGCTTAGTGTCTGCTACTCCTTCCTCCTCAAACTCTTCTTGTGCTTCATTGTAGGACCCTTTCCATTGGATGCAGTTCTTCATGAACTTCTCCAGTGTGAGTCCTTCCCATGGGCTGCAGGTGAATATCTGCTCCACCATGATCCTCCATGGGCTGCTGGAGGACAACCTGTTTCACCATGATCTTCTCCAGCAGCTACCCTGCTGCCTGGAGCACCTTCTTCCCCTCCTTCTCCCCCTCCTTCTCCAACCTTGGTGTCTTCAAGGCTGGTTCTTTTACAGATTCTTGCTTCTCTCTGCCAGCTGCTGTTGTACAGCAGTTTTTACTCTTTCTCAAATACGTTATCCCAGAGGCACTACCGATGTCATTGATGGGTTCAGCCTTAGTCAGCAGTGGGTCCATCTTGGAGTTGTCTGGAATATGCTCTGTTTTCATAGGGGCTGCTCCAGGTGTTTCTCACAGAAGGCAACCTAGTTACCACAAACTTGCCATGTAAAATCATACATAAGTTTTCACTGAAATGCAATATATTTGAAAGTTTTAACAACTCTAAATTATGTCAGCTGAAATCATCTTTATTTGTTCTAGCCCTAGAGTAACAGTAATCACTCTTTTCTAGGGACCATTTTATCATTAAACACTGGCAGTCTAGAGAAGTCACATCCTACTTTTATAAACTTAAGCATGAACACTAGCTATGAAGCTTTCAGTTCTTATTGCGGGCCAATACATTTTATGCATATATTAAAAAAAGAAACAAACCAAAACAAAACCAAAAAACAAATGAAAACTCACAAACAAAACAATTTACCTAAAATTTTGAACAATGGGAGAAATAATGGAAGACTGTCATAATCAGGAGTCTTTTTTGTCTCCTGAACCAGATTTGCATTTAGTTTTGCTTTTGTATTTCCATTGACACAGCAACAGTCCCTCCCCGCATTGAAGGCCAATGATATTCCAAAGCTTTAAACATGAAGGCAGATTTTACCACCTGAGAAGAAGTACTGAGTATACAAGCAAATGGTACATCAAAGAGAAACACTGAGAATAAACAGTTGCTGCCCTACTAGACACT
This sequence comes from Nestor notabilis, assembly GCF_000696875.1. Classification (NCBI taxonomy): domain Eukaryota; kingdom Metazoa; phylum Chordata; class Aves; order Psittaciformes; family Psittacidae; genus Nestor; species Nestor notabilis. The sequence goes on along the minus strand of NW_009924050.1, from coordinate 44,399 downwards.
TTGAAATAGAGAAAGCAAAAATTGAAAGCTCAAAAGAAGTGTCTGACACAGAAAGATGAAGATACAAGGAAATTTCAGAATGAAATTGTAGGAAAAGGCACTGCCAAGGAAGCCTGGAGAGGTAGATTTATTTATTTATTATTTTTTTTTAAGAAATCAGGCACTAAGTAAAAAGCTTTCTTTATATAGCAAAAGTGGATTCTTTATTAGTTTTGATCTGCATGAAAAAAGCTATTTCCTTTTTAAAGAGAAGCAGGGAACATAAGATTCAAGTAAGTCTTTAAATATGTAAGGAACCTTTTTAAACATTGTTGTAAGAGAAATAATAGATACAACTAAGACATTCTGTAGTTTACTAGAGTATTGTTGCATTCTTCAGATAGATTATTAGGATTTGTTTATACGTATCTTACTTATAAATACTTTTTATTATGACCCAAAGCTGTTCTGTGCATAAACCAAGCAGGATAAGGCTGTGCATCTGCAATCCGCTTTCACTAGCTGTTTAATATAATAGTGTGTTTGAGAATAAGATTTTTTTGGTTTTAAAGTAAATACCATTTTGTTTTAAAAGCATCCAAAATATGTATTTTATTCTTTGAGGAATTAAAGCACTTTTACTAAATCAATTAATCAATCTTTTTTAGGAAAACCAGTTTTTAACTGATTGAAAAATAGCCATTGAAATAAAACTAAATATTAGACTACAAAAAATGAATGGGATCCTCAGATTAATATGTAACTTGTCAGAGTTTTTCAGAGACTTAATGTTATTTTTCTTTGATTTAAAGAAAGTAACTATTCTTTCATGAGATTATACAGGTAGCATTCAAAGGATTCAATATACATTTACGTTATTCATACACCTCACACTGGACCTCCATAGTGTGACAAATTTTCCAAAGACAAGATATGCAGGTACCTAGAAAACAATCATTTTAGCATTTTAACAGCAATGACCACTATCACCTTATGTTTTTAAATTTTAGCTAATGTATTAAGTCAGTAGCATTTTTATATCATTGTATAATTATAGTATTAGTTAGTAGTAATAAGCATGAATACTACAAATCAAATGATTTTCACAAACCAAAGAAAGCACTTAATGCCATTCTATCAGTCACTCCCAATGCCTGTGGCTGGTAGCAACACATTTCTCTTCTTGGTGAATAAAACCAGTTATGGTGGGGGAAAAATACCCTCCAAAACAACAAACAAACAAAACCAGAATGAAGCAAAAAAGCCCAAACAAAACAAAGCAAAACAAGAAAAAAAGAAAACAAAACCCAAAAAACAAACAGACAAACATAACCACAAAACCAAACCAAAAATAAAAGAAAAAGCAGGGGAGGAATATATACACAAAATGTATATATGCTCAATCTTTATCACTGTTTAGAAATATAAAGAGATCTTTCCAAATCTGTATCACTCAAAAGTGTGAAAAAATAAGAATTAATTCATTTTGGAAGAAAACATCTTCTGTAAATACACAGGCACCAGAACATGAGCTCCACTATCACCCTAGCTGTCTCTGGCTGGCATGCTGAGGGACACGTATAGTTAGACTTCAAGTCAACTGCAGAAATGGCTTTATGTCACTTATGAGGGAAACCTATTCAGCCGTAATTCTTCTTCTGTTTCTGAAAGATATGGTTCCTTTTAAGACTTTGTCTTGTGTGAAATAACTTTTCCCTTTACCACAGCTAGTTATACTTTAGTTTGCCCAGTTAGAAGATAGAAGATTCCCTAGTCAAACACTGTGATTTCCATACAGTATTAGTCATCAAGAGTTTCCCTACCTTCCTTGTAATAATTTCTGTTCTACTGACTTTCACTAACTTGCTCCAATTTACCCCTTAGATTTGCTAGTAAAAATCCCATTATTTCTTTTCCTTCTAAACTGTTTTTCTTCTTTGCTGGTTCCTATCATTTCACCTCTTCATCTTTCCCTTCTTTCATCCACAAATTCAAGACATGATTGTGTCACAAAATTTAATTTATCTCAGTGTGGGAGGTGAAGGAGAAAGGATCTGCATGATGAGTTTCAGCAACACTTGGAATGCAAGCTATGAGGCCTTGTTACTGAATAAGCCTTGAGCTGATAAGCCAGGATGTTGATGTAACAAAGAATTTCAGCTGAAGGTCAGGGAATGTGGCAAGATGTGAAGCAAGAAGGCTGAACTGTCATCACGTGAACATAACCTATGGGTTTTTCACAGAACAAAATGAGACTGAGCATGACATGCTCGTGCATGTTAGGAAAGTACCAAGTGAGGGAATAAAAAGGCTTGATTGTAATAAAGCTTTGTCTCAGTATCCTCACTGACCTGAGTCCATGCCTTCAATACGTTGCATCTCAATTCCAAGACTTCTTTTTTCATTTATTTACATTATTTTTTCTCCATTTCAGCTGCCATTATTTTTTCTTATTGCTCCTCCCACTTCCCTTAACCTATTAAGTTTTTTTCCCCTCTTTTATGAGTTTTTCTTATCCTACCCTTCTATACTTCTTCCCTTGGTCAACTGCCACAGTTGCCTCAGAGGACGTGAAGCTGAGTGGGAAAGATAGAACAATTAAAAAGTATGCTTAATCACTCTGGACAAGTTCCTTGTTATCAGACATGGGCTACTATTAACTTGTACGCTAATATAAAAAAAACCCAGAAACTTTGGTAGTTTTCCAGATTTTCTGAGAAGCAAACCTGATTTTATTTTACTTTACAAGATTGACTTTAGCAATGCACTTTCCACATTACTCTGCATCACAGACTCTGTCTCAGGATCAATATGAACCTACATGTGAGTTACTCAATTGAAAGGAGAACTCCCAGATTAGCCCACATCTGCTCTCTTTTAAATGAAACAATACATGTAGTTATAAAGATAAATTTATGGAATAGATATCTATATTCTTAATTCCTGTCTTATTTTAAAATCTTCATTGCCATGCACTGTTGATTCATACTGTGTATTTGATATTAAACTCACAAATCCCATAACTGTACGTTTCAAAGCTTGAATGGTTCTGTTCTAATAAGGCAAAAGCTGTAATCCTGTCTCTGATAGTCATCAAATGGCATTGCAGTATTTATTAGCACAGAGAATCCAATGGTCATTTTGGTCTCAATTTTACTAACCGGGCAAGTACACAGAAAAATTTTAATGTTATGTATATCACAGTAGCTTATCAAGAAGCAAACAGACAAAAAGTTCAATAGAGGGGAGCATCAACAAATTACAGAGTAATACTGTATACATTATTTAAAAGTAAGCATTCAAGAACATAGTTGCTATACACATCTAATCTCAATACTGCGTTTCTTACTGTGCTGGGAACTATAAATAAATGTGAGAGTAATGAGGTGTCTGTTAATGTTAAATCAGGTACTAACCCATCTGCATCACTATAGCATTATGAAGGATTTAACTTCCAGTTAACTTGTTGTTGAGATATGACCACTTTCTTTCATTATCAGCTTGGATTTTTCATACTCACTTGACATTGCACGCAGATCAATTTCACTGACTGCCAAGCCTTTCATGTGGAATTCCTAGTCATTTGGCAGGTCCATCAAGAATAATCCTCCATAGCTCACTCCCAGCACAAGACAGGATACTGACACATGGTAAGCTAACACAAAAGAAAGAATTACATTTTTTTTCCCATAAAATCCTCACACCTCCCCACCAGTTCTATAAAATCAGAGAAGAACCTATGAGTAATGTTAATGCTGGGTTCTGTTTGTTTTTTTCTTTTGTTTTTTTCTTTTTCTGCTCTTAGAAAGTAAGGTTCTCATGAGAAATTCCTCTATATACAATCAAAATGTCCTCTATATACAAGACGCCTGGGGAAGGCAAATGAGAGAACGCTTGAACCCACCTGATACACTCAAAAATTCTGCAAGTACAAGGTTATTATTCTTTTATTCATTCTCTCAAATTTCATCTGTGTTTAAAATGGCTTACACAACAATAAATTGAACACTGGATTTTCACACTTAATAAGGATTATCTTGAATTATGTAAAGGGATATGCCTGTGACCTAAAGCTTTTTAATGGACAATAATGCAAGACCTGAGTGCTGTAAAGAAAATGCAGTTTAACATAATCTTTACCTAGCTCCCTTTCAAGACTTCATTATTACTAAAAAATGTTTGCTTACTATTAAAAAATTACTTTAAAATGAGTATTTCTGATGAAGTCTGTATTTAATTCAGCCCTGATTCAAAGTCAAACAATAGTCACATTCAATAAATATGCATGTTATTCAATCTAAAAATACTTGTCAAAGAAAATAACCTGTCATTCCTTACTGAAAAATCAGCCTCCTACTTCTTTGATCCTAAATGAACTTCACAACATGTATAATCTTGCATAGTCACTACCTATGAGGTGGAGAATTGCAATTTACATTTCTATTTTTATTTAAGAAAAAAGTATTCATTTGTGTTTTTACATTTTGATTACCTTACTTTGTTTTCAGAATCAGTATATTGTATATATATAACCCAAAATCTATAACAATAGTTGGGTTTTACCCAGATAAAAAGCCATTTCAAACCCAGCTTCATGGAGCTATTGACTGCATCATCAGAGAAAGAAAAAAGTAAGCAGATGATTATCAGTTCGTTATTACTTTTGTCTCCACTAGTATTTTTTCAGTCTCAGGCAGCTATATCAACAGTACAGGTTCACTTCTTTAGCGTTTGGTTCAGCCATCAAACATGACCCAGACATTATGAATTACATACTGTCCCTGGGCAAAGGGAAGCCCATCAGACAAGTTCAGTCTGAGGCTCAGTCATTTTCCGTATACAGTCTACTGCCTTACATAAGACAATTTCAGGTACCAAGTTTTTTGTTTTACAGTCCTGCTCCAATCTTCCATTTGCATAACTCATAAATTATACTGAGTATAACAAAGGTGATGTGAGAGGTAGGCAGTGAAGCAACCAATGGGCTTAGATGCGAATAGTTGTAAGAAGACACTGGGGAGCTAGAACAAGTGAGGTAACTATGCAACTGTTGCCACCTGTAGGTAGGAAGGAGATACTTTTGTAGAATTTTCGGCATATCTAAGATAAGTTTACAATAGTGAAAAAGTTACTTGTGTTTAGATGCCATATCTCTGCTTGTAAAGCAGTTCTAGTGACAGTGCTACCCAGCAGCCTTTGAAATGGACTTCATAGAGCCTGAGGATTTCCAGCTCCCTCTGCAGCATAAGCTGTGCGGTTCGTAAAAAGCAAGGGACCTCTACAGAGGATAATGTTTTGGCAAACATTTACTATGTATTTCTTCCTTTAAAGTTCTGAAAGAAGACTTATTATTATTAAATTTAATCTGATTAAACTACCTATACCATTTACCTATATCATCCCCCTTCTACATGATCTCAATTGGAAAATTAATTTTGTTCTGGCTTTCTTTTCAGTGAACAGACAACTTCAAATTCGTTATTCAAGAAATTGAACTTGGACCATCTGCATCTGTTAATGGCAAACTTGGAAAACTTCTGGATGAAGAACACAATTACGTCTATCGTATAGATGTGGGGTTTTTTTAATATTTTTGAGAAAGAAATCATGCCTTAGCAGTTGGTAGCTTAAAACCTATCTATCTGGTGTGTCATCTGGCTGACAGTTAATTTAAAGTCCTTTGCAATTCTGCCAGAGAAAGGTGTTTGGCTGCTGTGCTGATCATAGAATCATAGAATGGTTAGGGTTGCAAAAGACCTTAAGATCATCTAGTTCCAAACCCCTGACATGGGCAGGGACACCACATACTACACCAATTCACCTAAGAATAGTCAGCCTGGCCTTGAACACTGACATTTTTAATCCTTGCAAGGAAGTAAGATATGCAAGGCCTGATATGAGAGATAATCATGACCTCTGTGTTAAATTTTATACTTCCAACTTAAATATGGCTCTTTGAATACACCATCAAAATAAGGAAAATGAAGCCTTAAATTAAAAAATAATGCTTTTCTGAAGATTAATTGACATATTGAACTGCCGAGAACTGCAATAACAGAATGGCCTAATGTTAAAAGTGTGAGATTAATTTTTCCCTCATATTCATTTTTAATGAAGAGTAACAATTGAGCTGACAGGTTAATTATTATAGTTTTCCATGTCTTTGCTATAATAACAGTCATAATGTTACTTTTCAATCAAAATGTAACCCTTATAAGGCTTCTGTCCTTTAAAACTTCAACACTGTTTTCTTATTTAAAGTACAGTGACTCCTGACATTCAGAGACCAAGGGCACTTTGCCAGCTGAAACTCCATTCCACATTTCAAGTAACTATTTCAAAATCTGGAGTTGAATAATGAAAAAAACTTTCTAGATTAGTTTTATAATTTTGTATAATTTGTAGTCCTAGCTACAAGATTTTGAGCAGGTTTCTGTTCTTAGCTTTTCCACAGTTTAGAACTTTTTCGCAGTAGTGTATTTAAGGAGTTCAGGACTGATGACTAGAGTTGAAACTAGATTTGGAGCTGCTGCATATAACTGGATGTTGTCTATGAATTCTGGGACAGGAAATCAAGAACAGTGCTCAACTCTGCCTCCCCAGCCCTTGCATTATTTGTTTGCGATTGTTTGTTTGGTTGTTTTGTAAAAGAAAAAGGCTATTTCAAGTAATAAAGATAAGATAAGATGGGAATTTTGGACACAATTTATCAATGGTGTCCATTTAGACGAAAAAAGAGAGAAAAATGTCAAAAAGTACCTCAAAAAATCCTCACCATCACAAGTCTAGTCTTCCATTATAATGGACAAAATGTTTTTTATTGTAATCAGCTGGTTTAGTTTCAAGAATGGTAGCATACCCTTTTTAACTCAAGTTACTTACTTTTTACTTACTACTTTATTTAGCAATTGCACTTTGTTTGATACTGAATCTAAAAGAAGCAGAACTTCATAACCATTTTTGCTGGAAGGAAAATGGATTTTTTTAGGTATCATGAAGGAAATAAAATTTTCCTAAATTACAGTTCTTACCTGTTTCTTGCCTTGCAAAATACATGCCCAATACAAGTGAAAAGAGCTTTGAAAGACAGAGACTGAAATTCCTTTGTCATGCCAAGAGTTCCAGGCCAAAATCAATAGCCCAGTTGGGGTCAAAAAAAAGAAAGATGTTGCAGAGAGAAGAAAAAAAAAAAAGGCAGTTATTAATTAATGTAAAAAAATTAACTGACATTAATTCGATAAGCAGTCTGTCTTTGTTTTCGTTTCGTTTACGATTTTATTGGAAGGAAAAAAATTGACTTCTCCAATTTACAGGGTTAAGGCTGAAGCCAAGTCTGGCCAGCACTTCTAAAAGATAATTTGACAGTAATACAGCTGCAAAAAGAGTATGGTGAGAAACTGCTCACTCTTTAACTCTTTGGCACATGAATCATCATGCTGGTGCTTGTTGATGTAATTGCCAAGCTTAATTCAATGTCACCAAAGACTATGGGTCAGATGGTCTTAAGGAGTTAATGTCCTTGCTCAGGCATTCAAGGAATACTCCAAGAATATGTAGGTTGTATGTCTGAGTCTGCTGAAGAATAGTGCAGTGCAAAAAGGCTCCAGCCTTTTGTCTACATAAAGTTACGTATGTAATAATCCTTGGAATAGGTCTCAAAAGTTGTTATGTCATGCTCTAGCTCTACTTTGACCAAAATACATGCAGTGCTGAAGTGCTTCAGGTTTTTAGAGCATTGCAACTTTTCTCTTTCTCAATCAATATCGTTGATTTAATCACAAAAATGACACCTGTTTTTCATACTGTTCTTTTAATGTCTAGACTTAAATTTCACCACCTCCTCAGAAACACAGTTTGGAAAAGCCTTCTCTACATTCACCATTTTATATGGATTTACTCTTTCAAAAAAGGTTTCTTCCTCTGTGTTCTTTTGTTCCACTGATATTTTTCAGTTACAGTACTATTGTCCTGGGTTCAGTTACAGCAGTCATTTTTTCTCCTTCTTAGCAGCTGGTACAGTGCTGTGTTTTTGACTTTCAGCCTGGGAACAATGTTGATAGCACTGATGGTTTTAGTTGTTGCTAAGTAGTGTTTACTCTGACCAAGGACTTTCTCAGTCTCATGCTCTGCCACAGAGGAGGGCAAGCCACGAAAAAGCCAAGACGGGACACCTGACCCAAACTAGCCAAAGGGGTATTCCATACCACGTCACATCATGCCCAGTATATAAACAGGGGGGAGTCACTTGGAAGGCCCAGATCACCGCTTGGGTCCAGCTGGGTATCAGTTGGTGGGTGGTGAGCAATCGTATCCTCTCCCGTTGTTATTTCTCTTATCATTATTATTAGTGGTAGCAGTAGTGGTTTTGTATTATACCTTAGTTACTGGACTGCTGTTATCTCAACCCGTGGGAGCTACATCCCTCCAATTCTCCTCCCCATTCGTCCGGGAGCAGGTGGAGGAAGAAGCGGGGGGAGTGAGTGAGCGGCTGCATGGTTCCGAGTTGCCAGCTTGGCTTAAACCACGACAACTATTCATGTTGAAGTATGCAAGTTTATTAAATATATTATGCTCTATATTTTTTCTCAGTACAGCGTTAATCTTAATTTACCAAGTACTGTTGCTTGATTACCTGTTTTCTTGGAAAAATGTTTAGACAAAAATTAAAATAGAAGCCTTGATTAATTCACTGGGAAACACAATAGGATTTTTTTTCTTACATATATGTCATTGTTGTTCCTTGCGTTATTCTTTTTAAAATATGGCTTGCTATGAGACAAAATCTAAAAACTGACAGAATTAAACAATTCATTAAATGTTGACAAAAAAACAGTGTAAGAACTTCAGTTGCAGCAGAATATTTGTGCAGTTTGCTTTTAAATTTTTAATTCATATATTGTAAGCGAAAAAAACCCAGCATATGTGCAATATCTGGCTTTTACCCTGTTCTTCAAAGTACTTGCAGACTCCCTTCCTTCACCTTTTATCTTTCTTGACCTAAAGACAATATTTTTGTAATCAGCTTGTACTGACCTCATTTCTTCAGGTTCTTGTTTCCAATTAGATTCTCATTACATTACACTTGGTTTCCATAACTGTTGTGCTCACTCAGTTAGCAGTGAAAACTTGCAAACTGTAGCTCCCACCACCTGTGGGAGGAGATTTACCAAGGGCTGATAATCACTCAGTTTCTGCCCTGAAGCTAGCAGCAACAGCAGTCCATCTGTCATAAAGCTAAGGAATGCCTAAGGACAAAGAAGTTATATCTTCCAAATGGTGCATGAGCGCACAAGCAAGGACTGCAGTAAATGGCAGTGGTATGTAGGTATCTCCCGCAGAGCTGAAAAACGTTACTTGCCAAACTGAAGGGTTTTTATTGTTTGTATGTTTGCTTGTTGGTGACACCTTTATTTTAACTATTGCAATATGCATTTTTATTTACCGTCAAGTAGAACCCAGTACATTCATCCTGAGAATGTTTCTCACTGAAGTACCTCATAAATAAGTTACAGGTTTGTAACACTCAAGAAACCAAATAATGTTGTTTATTTTCCTTACTATTCCCCATCTAAATCAGATCTTCACATCTAGTCATAATTAAAAGCAGTTTATTCATGTTTCTTTAAGGAGTATTTTTCCAAGCTTGTGAAGTCAGTACTGAAAAAACTGGCAAATCCAGAATAAACTTCATAAAAAACTAGTACCCTCCCCAAAAAACCCAAAATCCAAAAGCAAAGCAAAGCAAAGTAAAGCAAAGCAAAGCAAAAAACCTTTGGAAAAAACCCCTTTAAGTAAATACATTTAGGATCTAATACTAATGACATTTTGCAGCCTTTTTAGACAAGTCACCATGATTTCCATAAGTTGCCAATACATAGTTACTGCATTGTTGTTAAACATGTTGAAGTTTTAAGAAGCATTAGTCAATAAATTTGAGCTGGACAAGAAGGATCATGCTTTCTACAGAATACCTAAATTATAGATGTTGTGTTTTAAAATTAAAAGAAAACAGGAAGAGCTTTTTATGAGAAAAAATCTATGCAAATGGATATTTTAACACCACAGGGGTGACAACCTTTAATTTAAGTAATCAAAGGAATGAAAGAGTACTATGACAAGAACTATAAACCATATAGCCCATATATATGAAAAAACAGGAGATGAAACAGATATAAAGGGTATCATAAAACAGCAAGCAGGATGTGTAACATTAGTCTAATGAGTAAAGACTGAAATTCTGGTATCAATATTAGCTATTGATATATGTGAGTAATACTGATTTATGTGAGGAATATTGATATATGTGAGTAATACTGAGACCCAGTAACATATTACCTTTTGTAGGCAGACTAAAGAAATGGAGTCAGAATTGGGTTTTCCTTGTGATGGCATCTGTGGAGAAGCTGGGTAAAAGGACAGCGCCCAGCAAAGGTACCTTGAACAGTTGCAGCCTTCTTAGTGACAAATGAGGAAAGGAACCTTTACGTAAAAGTACTACCGTACAAATGAGAAAAGAAACCTTTATGTAAAAGTCTGTGAAACTGACTTCACCACTTTACAAGATGGCATTATCTTACATTTTAAGGCTTGCAAATGCAGTAATGTGTATCTTTAGAGACACACAGATCAGTATCATGCAGATCACCTGTTTTCTCAAACTTTTCCTGCTATTTTTTTTCCCTGCTTGAAATGCAGGGAAATACTTAGAATACATGGAAAATATGATCAAATGCTACAAATTAATTTCTCTATAACAACTATTTCCTTAAGTAGCTTTGCCAGCTAAATCAAAGATCAAAAATTATTTCTTCTCAAAAATGGAAGGCAACATCAATACAGGCAGATTTTGTAACAAGTTACAAGGAAGTCATCCTTAAAAAGATGTACTTCTGAGTCTGAGTACTTTCTCTGAAAATGTTTTAGTTATTCTTCTAAACAATATTTTATAACTTGAGTGGCTAGAAAATGTGCCAGGCATGTTCCTTTTTTGTTTATCAGAATTGAAAATCTTTTCAGAGAATTTTTAAAAACCTACAGCATACTGAAGTTTATACAAAGTTAAAGTTCTTAATTACTTTCCTGAACAACAAAAAAAGATGTTGCACTTAGTGTAAGTGGAAGATATATTATATTAAGAAGTGTGACCAGGAGGTTGAAGGAGGTAATTCTCCCCCTCTACTCTGCTCTTCTGAGAGCCTACCTGCAGTGCTGTGTTCAGCTCTTGGGTTGCCAAGACATGGTCCAGAGGAGGCCATGAAGATGATCAGAGGGCTGGAGCACCTCTCCTATGAAGACAGGCTGAGAGTTGTGCTTGTTCAGCGTGAAGAAGAGAAGGTTCTTATAGAGACCTTAGAGTGGCTTCCAGTACCTAACATGGGTCTGCAAGAAATCTGGAGAGGGACTTTTAACAAGTGCATGTAGTGTCAGAACAAAGGGGGATGGCTTTAAACTAGATGAGGGTAGATTTAGATTAGACATTAGGAAGAAGTTTTTTACTGTGAGGTTGGTGAGACACTGGCACAGGTTGCCTGGAGAAGCTGTGGCTGCCCGATCCCTTGAAGTGTTCAAGACTGGGTTGGATGGGGCTTTGAGCAATCTGGTCTAGAGAAAGTCATTCCTGCCTATGACAAGGGATTGGAACCAAGTGATCTTTAAGGTTGTTTCCAACCTAAACCATTCCCTGATTCTATGATGATTGTGTGATAATAGATACTACAAAACCTCTACATTCAGAAGTAATGTAGCTGAGAATTATGCACAAAGTGATAGTTAAAATCTTATGTTTAAAAATAGTGTCGATGTAAAGAGCTGATTTTGTTTAAAATTGTAATCAAATACATTTTCATTGCAAGAATATCAAACAAGTAACTAAAAAAACTTGTAAATTTTCAAGGTCCCAGTGGAAAAGTCCTCAAGAGGGCATGAAAGTGAGGTGACAAAACAAAAACTTGGAATTTTCTTACTTTTGAGTACTTTTGTCACATCAATGATGTTTTTTTTTCATTATTTTACATTAAGTATTTTTATATATTAGAAGATGTCACTAAATTTAAAGCTGCATGACAGCTTCTATTTCCACTCAGCTTTATGATGCCTTTAATTTTGCAAAAGATACTTAGTATAATTTTGCATTTTCTATCTTTGTTGTTAGTTTTCTATTTTTTTCTTTTCTTAAATCTAAACAAGAACAGTAAAACCATGGAAGGTTTTTTTGACACATTTTTTATATCCTTAGTCATGAAAAAAAAAACATTTAAATGTTAGCACTGAAAACTTGGAAGCACATGTGAGCTGAGGCGGGTGAAAGGAACAAAAATCTTCATCTACAAATTTTAACATCAGTCAGAATCAATGTCAAAGATTCTGGGTTTGGTTTGGGTTTTTTTTCATGAAGTCTGTTGAATTAAATAAAACCTTTATAAGGGCTTTAAAAAATGAGTGAATCATGAAGTTCACCTGTCATTTTTAGATATTCATTAGTTCTTTAAGTATTATAGTACCAGGAGAGCCTAGATTTCAGGTAAATTTTATTCTAAGATAAAATGAATAAGCATACCTTTACCTCTGAATGACCTGGGAATATCTTTTGGTCCAAAACTGGAAGAATGCTTAAATTCTTGCCTCTGTACTGTACCAAAATTCATGGAAATGTTCTGTATGCAAACTCCTAAATACAGAATATGTTATGCTTTAAAAATAATGCAGAAGAAAATATTTATATTTAATGCATGAATATGCTCTATTAGTTAAGTTCCACATTGCCAAAAATGATCAAGCTGCATGTTCCTTAACGGTAAATTTATAATGTCTTGTATAAAGTAAGGACAGTTACTCCACTTAAAAAAATATGCAATTCAGAATATGAAATTTACATTAAAAATGTGGTGCATATAATACAGTCTCATTGTGTAAGTTACCTAAAATTTCTTCCAAGAAAATGAAAAATAAATAAATAAAATTAAAGAAAACTACTTATATCAGTTTCTTTGAAAAGAAGGACTTAGACATACTAGTTGTGGCAAAGAGACATATTTAAACCAGAAAATTTCTGAAAATATTCAGGGCTGTGGGATTACATCAGTGCCAGTGAAACAGGAGTCATTCTAGGGAGCAGATGGAATAAATTAAAGAGTTTTATTTTTCCTCTGAAAACCAATGGACAGTTGTAGTTGAATCTCCATGTAAATTCATCTTTCTGCACAGAATTTGAAAATTTTCCTTTGCAAATCTTAAAACAGCTTTCTTGTCGTTTTATAAAGATTTGCTTTTCTATGGGAAAGGTTTATCTTTAATGAGGAATAACTTTTTAATTATCCTCAGTGGTTGCTTGAAGAAAGCTTTAAACTATGAAATATGTCTGTTCAACCAAGATATGGCAGTTGATACTGAAATAAATTAAGTGCAAAAATTCACAACTTTCACCTTTGACTAAGCGTTTGGAGGAATTTATAAAGAATAGTATCTGAAATTAGGGAAATTATAGAAAATTCTGATGTCACAAGTCATCTGATGTGACAAGGAGACTATATTTGCATACATGACATATTAAAATCAATGAAAAAAAAAAGTGCATATTCCATGTCTTAAAATCATATGTGAGACAGGACTTTGGCTATGCTGTTTATCAGAGAAATTCACCTTACTTTCAATATTCATAAGAGAAGATCCAGGTAATAAACAACTGAATAGAGATTCATAAGATTAATGTTCTGTTTCCCTCTGGGGAAGAGACAATTCTTGAGACGTTGAAGTTTTTCTCCATTTCTCCAGTTTTAAAAATGCGATATTAATATTTGAAATCTAAATAGCCAAAACATTGGCTACTCACAAAACTTCGAGTAGATACACTTATTCAGAATTTAATTCACAGACTGGTGAGAAAGTAGAGCACTAAATTACTTGAAGTTAAATGGAAATTTCATTTAAGTAGTTGACTAGTTCATGTATATAAATAAAAAAAACAACAAAACAACCCTAAGCTAGTAATTCAGGAAAGCTTGAATGAAACAATTTCCGCTTGAACTTTGCGGCGACCATGTGCATAAAAGCTGCCAGAATACCATTAGGATGTTTACTTAACATCATCCATATGCTAAGCAATTTTGATAAATATCTTCAGTAGAGAAGCTAAAGGATCATATATTTTATATGTTTGTTTCCAAGCTGCATGCAAACGGAAGTCTGTCTTTCACAAGTATGATCTGAAAGGTGTTTTGTCTTTAGGTTTCTTTACTATTTAACAAATATCATAGCAAGTTTTTTGCTTTACCCAAAAGGTGGGTGGTATTTTTTTCTGTGTTTTTTTGTTGTTTGGGTTTTTTTTTTTTTCTTTGTTTGTTTGGGTTTTTTTGTTGTTGTTGTTTGGTTGGGGTTTTTTTAATATTAATCTGGCTGTTGGAGAAAAATTGTTTGCAATTCCTGGTCTATGTTTGGTAACTCTTGCATTACAAGGTCTCTGGCCTAAAATTGCTACACTTACCTGACATAAGCCCATTGGCCAACATCAGGAATTTAAATTGGCAAAGATGGAAGCTGACTTACAAGAAGAGAAGTTTTGAATATAATGTGGTAGAATTATGACTGTGACACTTTATCCATTTCAACAAACATTTGAAATTAGTTGCCTTGAAGTTACTTGCATTGTTGTTGGTCCCTGAATCAAACTGATAACAAATTTCTTTGACCTCAATGTTACCAGGATTTCATTTGATTAATTTGATACCCTCTCAAAGGGTTTTAAGTTTTAAACTGATCATGCTTGCTTTAAACCAATAAATGCTAAATGAATAAACAATTAATAGACGAACTAGTGTCTATATGTGAGAATGTGAGTTTGACACTGGTGTGGTCACTGGCTTGATCAAAAACTGTTTATCATAAATGGAAAAGTTGAAGGGATTTTATATTTGTCAGTCATCCATGTGAAAAAGGACATAGACAATACTCATGACCCTGTATATCCTTAAGTGTAGTGGGAACTGGAATGCACAGACAGAAACAGTTTTGCCATTTAGTTTATATAGCTAGGTTGAACATCATTAAGATGCCTACCAATGGTATGCTAAATAGCAAAATGCATCACAAGTGAATTCTATCATATACATTGATATATATATCTCATCTGACTCAACAAGTCTTGCTGCCTAGGTTGGACCTGTACAGTGCAAAGTATTAGGAACAGATTCAGTTTTAAGAGTTCAAGACATAAACAGGTATATCTAAATCTTTTCATTGCAATCAGCATTATCTTGCTGCCTTTCTCTCCACATCTCCCCAGATACAAACAGTCAAAAGTGGATAGAGAATCAAGTTCAACCATTAACCTAATACTACCAGGTCCACCACTAAGTCATGTATCTAAGCACCACGTCTACATGTCTTCAAGGAAAGATGACTCAATCGATTCCCTGAGCAGCCAGTTCCAGTGTTTGTCAACCCTTTTGGTGAAGATGTTTTTCCTAGTATTCGAACTAAACCTCCCCTGTTGCAACTTCATGCCATTTCCTCTTGTCCTGTTGCTTGTTACTGGGGAAAAGAGACCAACACCCATGCCATTACAACCTCCTTTCAGGTAGTTGTAGAGAGTGATGAAGTCTCCCTGGGCCTCTTTTTCTCCAGGCTAAACAACCTCAGTTCCTCAGACACTCCTTATAAGACTTTGGCTCCAGGCCCTTCACCAGCTTTGTTGCTCTTCTTTGGACACATTTCAGCACCTCCATGTCTTTCTTGTAGTGAGGCGCCCAACACTGAACACTGTATTTAAGGTGTGGCCTTACCAGTGCCAAGTAGAAAGAGGAATCACTTCCTTAGTTCTGCTTGCCACATTGTTTCTGATATAAGCCAGTATGTTATTTGCCACCTTGGCAATCTGAGTACACTGCTAGTTCATATTCAGCTAGTTATTTACAACATCCCAGGTCCACAATGCAAAAAATTTATTTATGCTTAGGGTTAACCATGTCCTGTAGAACTTGGCTTGATACCTTAACTTGCTTACTCTGCTTCAGTACTTGCCATTTGTTATTTTCTGTAAGCTGCCTATGAATCTACTTTCACATTCCAACGTTTACTCACTAGGTTGAGCTTATTTAAGGTGTGTGTTAAAGGCAAGGAAAATCATTATTAGTTATTCACTTATGACTAAACTATGTGTTTAGGAATGAGTGTAACAATGAAAAATACCATACAGTATGTGAATTAAACTATTTTGCCAAACAACTCTCTTTGGTTAACCCTAAACTAAATTAGTATCTTACTGCACTTCTGTAAATGCTCCCTACAGAGAGCCACAGCACAGAAGACAATCCACCATTATAGATAGGCCCTCTATCTGACATATAATAGGGAAAGGGCGCTTCAGCAGGGAGACTGCTGTCCACAGAAACAAGAATTTCAAACAACGGGGTTTTTTTAACCTAAACTGTGAAGATGAGAGTTTTCCACTGCAAGTAGTGTTCCTATACAAAACACCTATTTATATAATTCTGTTGTCAAAGATGTTTGTCAACAGAAAGATCTGGATAGAACTCTTCACAAAATGCAAGTGCATGCCTGTATCCAAGCATCACTGTACATTTTCTGCATTCAGATGGGCACTAGTATATGCAGAGACAGAAAATAATTGCCAGTTCAAAAGCTGCCCTTCCAGCAGTTCATTCCAAAATATGTCTCCATGTCCTCCTGCCTTACTTTCCTCACTTGGTCTAGACTGTCATGCAGGAGCTCACACTCACTTCAGTCTTACAGGCAGATTGTTCAGAACATCATTGTGTTCCTTCATGCACAAGTACTGATGAAAGTGAGGACAGAAAGATTTCCTGATCAGGTTGCTGCTACCATAAGCACGGGATCATGTCATGGTTTGGGTTTTTTTTACTTGTCTTAATTTAAATTTTAATGATGAAGTTTAAATTCATTTAAATGAATCTATGTATAACTTTCCTATTTGTGATCTGTAGGTATATGAGCAACTATAGTTTTATATAGTGCATACTTAGTGCTATAGTATGCACCTTCATAATATACTTACAACCAAATGGCTAGCATCTACCTGTTCTAATAAAGTGATCATACGTATTTGCTACACTCTGAGATGATTGGTAGATATTATGAGGTTTTTAAGATTTGTTTTGTTTAGTCACATTTGGGAAACAATAAAGACACTGGGATTTGGGTCCAATTGTGACCCCTTCCAATTGTGATGTTTGTCTTCCTCCATCAGCAGGCCTCTGCATAATGGAAGCATTGAAGGCAAGTTTCTGAACTTAGAAGAGCTGGGCTTAAAATGAACTTTGTTGCATTAAACAGATCTAAATCGATTTTCTTCTAATTATATCCTCTCCCTCCCCTACATATAGTAAGTAATTGCCACTATATAAATTATTTGGGTGAAATTTGTAAGACAAGATTAGGAGAGTTTGAAATATTGCTCTTCATTTAATGGTGAGTCTTTCTCACAAAGTCAATACCATTAACATTACTTAATGTTGTTGGCTGTTTACAATGTCACTTCCCCTTTAGCATCATTCCACTTCTAAAATCTACTTGCTTGCTTAGCTACCCACTATTTTATTGAAAACATAGCCTATTAAATCCTGGGAGAGACAAAGGAACTTTCAATTTCAACAGGAAATTATGCTGTTAATATGGGAATTACTGGTTTATGTCATAAAGGAAGGCAAATTTGGTCATTAGAGTTGGGTCCCTTCCATCCTGAAAATATAGTTATGAATCTCAAATTATTTTTCTGAACAGCATTTTACCCTCTTCATCCTTTTGACTATCATATAGAAGTTTATTAGCAATATTTTAATAAACAAGGCTGGCAAAATAACTTTGTATCAGCAATTGTCTAGAGAGTTCCTTTGGTCCAAATCCTACACCACATACAAGGCAACAAGAGGAAAACTCAGCAAGAGGAAGAGTGGTGAGGAAAGGGAGATTAGTGACTGTGGCCTTCTGAGCCTGCTGAAAAATCCGTACCTGCGTGTGACTCAGGAAGTCTGCTACAGTTTAAGTTATGCTGTGTTTAAATTGCAGTGTAAAAAGTGAAAATTCATATCTTTTTGAGAATTAGTTTTAATTAGTTTTAGAAGACATGATCATGAGAATAAGATTGTTAATGTAGAGTAAGGTTTACCCAATTATTTTTCATGTCTGCACAGAATGCTTCAAGGGAACAGATATACAGGAAAATAATAAAAAGTGGCAGCTGTTACTTCTTTTTTAAAAATTCTTAGAACTTTTTAAAAAATTCATTTATTGGATGTTTACTTAGAGCAAAGAAGTATTATTTGAAGGACTTCTGTTGTAAAAATAATTTATTTAAAGCTTCAGAAATCATAACAATCTTACACTAATGTACAAAGTACACTGTCTTGATTGTATCGTATTTGGCAGTTTAGAAACAGTGACAGGTAAAAGTCTTCTCTGCTACCATATGTCTTTATTTACAAGATAATGAGAAATTTGATACACTGGAAAAGTTCATGCATGTTTTGAATTTTAAAGCATAAGACTACAAGGAGTGAAGAATTAGGGAATACTCAAGACAGTATGTTAGGAAATGTAAAATGCATAGCACGTTGAACTTCTGAGGGTAGATGAACTCTCCACCTGTACTATAAGGGAAAGATATCTTAGCATGCCTGCAAGCTGCATTTTTCATTTTGATGTTACTGGAAACAAACAGGGCGAGAGAAATTTAGAAAAATGTCATTTTTATAGTGCATAACTGGCATGCTGTGTTTTCCATTTATTAGGCAATACTGCAGATCTCTGCCAGATCTGGAGACAGGAAAAAACTTCAAAGTCTCTGTGGTAGAGGGAACCTAGCAGTCTGAAGGAGAAACTGACAGCATCAGCTGCAGGAAAGGTTTTGGTGACATCCTAACTTCTCCATCACTCCCCATAGGGTCTGCCACTGCCTATTGCATTTCTGCCCTCTTCTCCAACCCCTTCTTCCTGGGTATGAGCCACCAGATCTCTAGTAGCCTGATTAATTCTTCATTTTGTCATATTTTCTTTTCTAAAACTTTTCAGATACTTCACAAATGATGCAATTCTGAAATTACACTTTAACCTTGTGTTTTCAAGCATAATTCCAGCCTTCCATTGCCTTCTCTCCTTATTTCAAACCAGATCACAAAACTTTTGGCTGAAACAGTGTAAAGAATCCCCTTTATCTCCTTTTGTGTGTTTTCCAAGCAAGTGGTCCAATTATAAATACTTGAAGAGTGTTACTCAGTTTAGGATGATGTTTCCATTATAGGTAAAAAATAGTAGGGTTTTTGTTCTCATGTAGGGGATAGATTAGGCAACAGAAACATGAGAAATGGAAAACAAAGTTCTATTTAAGTATGTTTAACAAGGAAACCAAAGCAGTAGTACATATTCTTCTACGTATGCTACACATCTTGAAAACAATACAGGAGAAGCAGTTACTTGGTCCTGAACAAAACACACTAGACAGGCTATAAAACTGATAGAAGGAAGGTAACCATTGTGCTATTTTAATACTGAGGTAAAGAAAAAAAATACAAGAATCTTTGAAATCAACTATGCTGGTTTTGAGGAATTTTCTGTGTCCATGGCATCTCTAAATGAAGTCCAAACAAACTGATCACTTCAGTGAATAACAGACAATTACTGGAGACTAAAGGACTTGGGCAGGGAGATGAGACTTTATCTTTAGTACTGACCTGCTGATCAGGATGACAACACTAACCAACGAAAAAAATTAAAAGTGACAATAATTCTGTTCTTAGAAAAACAAACCAACCAACTAACAATAGAAAAAAAAAGGCAGCTTGTTATAAAAAAAAGTTAATGCCTCAAACTCTTTAGGAAAGCATAGGGGATACTTGAACGCACCTTATAGTAGCACCTCAAAGCAGGTCTAGGTCTGAAGCCTACTGGTTATTAAAAAAATGTTTGAGAAAAGACAAAAGAAAGATAGCATGGCTTCCCAGCAGCATAAAGGGTGCTAAGTTGAAGCAAGAAGACATCCTGCAAAAAGCTGATGTGGTTTACAAATAAAGAAGAAACAGAAAAACTCATAAACATTGGCAGATTAAAAAAAATATTAAAAAAAATAAAGAAGAACTAGCAAAATAAACTAATACTAAATCCTTCTACAAACACATCGGAAGTGGGAAGCCTGCCAGACAGCCTGTAGAGGCAATTGATTACCATGGTATAAGGGAAACATTCAGACTAGATAAGACAATTGCAGTGAAACTCAATGTATTTTTTACATTGGAGTTCCCTGTTGGAAAAAATCTCCTATTCAAGAACATTTTTGCAGTGGGACTCATCAAAGAATATATCTATGAATGAAATGACAGTACATGTTAAGGAATAAATGACAAAATGAATAGCCAAAAAATTTAATCAGAACCAGATGGTACTCAGCCTAGAGGTCTGTAGGAGTTCAAGGACAAAATAACTACTAACAGTGTATGACAAAAAAGTACAGAATTGCTTACATATGTGTAATGAATAAATAAGCTGGGATTCTTTAGACAGAAAAAGGAGGTACCTTGTGGATGGGTGGGGAGACATGACAGATGTTTACAAAAATGCAGAATGCCTGGAAAGACATCAACTGCTCAGTGTCTCTTCCAGGGCAAGAAGAGTCATGAATTAAAGCTATTAGGGACCAGGTTCAAGACAAAGGACTGAAGGAGATTTCTCATTTTGGGGGTGTTGAACTTGGAAAACTCATTGCCAGAGGTTGAAGCTTACAGGACTTCAACTACTTGGAAAGAAAATACATTTGAGATCCCGAATTACACAGAAAAAAATCAAAGAGTCACAGCATTTAAAATAGATTAATAATGCAGGCATCTAACAATATGTTCAATATCACTGCCAGATATAAACCAAATATATCCCCACCAAAAGTGGACCAAAGGATAAATGCATTTCAAAGCCACAGTCAAATTAGGAAAGGTGAATGTGGAAAATACTGACCGAGAATAAAATGATAGTCACCCTATTTCTGCAGCAGACAGCAATGAAATACATAATTTAAGAAAATTAGCAAGAGAAGATTCTGTGTACATGTTAGGAGCTCAGACAGAATCATTTATTTTCCAGCAACAGCAAAACAAGCTTGACATTTTTAAATAATATATTGTAGCTGAGATGAAGGGCCTTTCAAATATGCTTCAGTGCACACCAGCCTGAGCAGACTGCAACAAACTAAGTCAATAGGACTCTCAACGAGGGAATCAATGTGATTTGCAGTGTTCCTAGCAGAAATGTCATTCAAAATTGATGACAAGATTTCTGACCAAATGCTATTTTAGAATAGTCTTTATCATTCTGTTTCTGACACTACATTTGGTGGCTTTTGACCCTCCTCAGAAATGTCCCATTTCCAGCTGAACACTGAACTAATCTCATGCCACTTTGTAGAATTAACTTAATAAAACTGTAGGAAGATAAAAGATACTTTTGAAAACCCTCTGTAAAATAAATGACTGGGAGCTAACAATTAGAATCTTAGTACTTCAGCTGCCACTGAAATACAGGAGATAATAGCTCCTTTTTTCAATCTTCCTCACAGATGGAAGAATCTTTAAACTTTATGTTCTAAATTACTTTGGAACCTTTATAAAAATAATCACAGATGCTACAAATACCATTTAGAATATAGTATTATTAAGCCTATTGGTTCTTGGCTGGCAAATTGCTCAGTCTGCTGTAAAAACCAACATTACTTTCCATAAAAATGTTACTTTATTGCTACCACTGTGAGCATTTTGCACCAGAAGATTATTTCTGCTACCTATAGTTGAAAGTCAAGCTGGTAGGAAACTGCTTTGCTGTACCCTGGAAATCTGGATTTTGTGAACTTTTACTTGGCATTTAGAAAACCTTGATTTGAACTTTTTCTGCAGTGGATTTGGATGGAGTCTTGTACTGCAGATCCCAAAACAGTTGGCCAGACTCCCCAGCCACTGCATGAGACCCCAGGGAGGAAAGATGAAGAAAGCAATGTATGTGGATAACCAAGGCCAAGGTTGTGAATATTTTACCCCTCATTTAGAAAAGAAAAACCCTTCTGGTCTCCCAGTTCTTATATACACACAACTGCTACCGATATACTGTAATAATGGTCATCTGTGTATAACAGAGAAAAGACAATATTTAGGTGATGATTATGTTAAAATACATAGTTGGTTATGTGAAAACTCAGATCAGTAAGTTACACTGACTATTTTAGAGGACACCTACTTTTTGTCTATTGCCTCTGCTCTGTATTAATTAGTGTTAAAACATGAATGACTAACTCCTTCCATTAGCCCACTTCAGTTCATGATTTTTACAAGGAACCTAATATATTTAGCATGGAAATGCTGAAAAGAAAGTTGCTTAAATTCTTTGTTCTCCCATTAAAAATATGCAAAGTGGGAGAAGTATGTACATCCAAAATCAGTACTTCATCATTTTCATAATCAAAGAAATACTGAGTGATGGAAGTAATACAATGCTGAGCATGAATAAATGAGTAAAATGGGCTACTACAGAGCCCCCTTAACTCAACGAACATGTTTTCTATATATTTTAAATGGCCTAGTCTCAGGCCTGCTTGGCAGCTTGGGTCAAGATGACAGTACTTTGTGAATATAAATAAAAAACTGAGAAATCACAGCTGAGTTTTACTGAAAGAAGCTGAAGCTTTAAGTCAGTGGAATGCTCACTTCTGCAAAAGACAATTTAAAAATGACCTCAAGACAAATCAGAAACAACTGTGTTTCTGTATGACAAAATAACTACCTAGTACGTCACTTACAATACTACAATACTATCAATATTTCAAGCTGAAAAAATAGAAACAGTTAAAGCAACCCTAATATTACACCTTCATGTAAAAAATACACCATGGGCCATATTGTGCCATCTGTTTTGAAAGCAGAACATGAGATTAGTGGGGAGGTACCCTTAAAAACCAGATGACACAATGTGACCCATTATTCTTGTCAAGTCTCAAAAAAAAGTGTTTCATCAAAGCATAAAGAGCCTACCTGTGACCCATAAATCAATGCATATTTAATGTAGTTTTATCTTTGAGGCAGCTAAATATTTTCCTTAAAGGCTTACTGTTTTATGGGAAATAGTTAAAAACATTGATCAGGCAGCAGCTGCTAATTAGTTTTTGGGAAAATATTTTAATGTTGACCCAAAGATGACTGGAGAGAAAAGTGTGGAATAGCTGTAAAGGAACATAGTGAATTGTGGGGCAGTGCTATGCATGACAGAACTCCCTCAGAGTCCAGCACAGGGATGCTCTTATCATAAAGAAATTTTAGGTTCAGCAAAGTTTTATGGGAAAGTTGATGGGGTTTTATTTTTTTTTTCTTACATGAGGAATAAATGCCATATTTGAAAATGTTTATTCATGGCATGTAAGCAAAGGTTTCTAGAAATAATTAAGTATTTATTAGATCCACAGTGTGTGAATAATAGCTGTGGTTTCTGCTTGTACTGAAGCTGTTCTGCTGCTCCTACCACAACAAAATTGTTAAGCAACATAAATTCACCTGCTGGCAGATAGCATACTTGCAAACACCATCTACCTTTCAGTCATAAAGAAAAGAAGCATAAGGTTCTTTAATATACAGTGTTCTTCTAACACCTTCTTCAGCCAAAGAGTATTTAGTCAATAGAGCTGGTTTCATATGGAAGTGACTTAAGCTCCCTTGTATGAAGTTGCTTTTAAGGGGAAATTACAAACTCTTTAATCGAGTGAACTTAGCATAAAATCAGACTTCAGTCTCCAAAAGATCTCCTAGATCATCTTATTTGCATTGGGCATTTATTATGCTAACTTTTACAATAGATTTAGATGTTTCTGAATTACACTTTTGGTTAGAAAGCTTTGCTGAGTTCATGCTGCTAAAGTAGAAATACAAAGATACCTCATCTGAAAAAAATGCCTTCCTTGAGGGAAGTGTTTGTCCTACATTGCTTGACAACAGTGAGAATGGGGTGGAAAAAAACTTAACACACAGCTATATGAAGAAGGAAATAATTCATACAGCAAGCTGTACACTGTAAGAACGGAATGACTTTCCAAAGGTTCAGCATTTGCAGCTTAGCATTCACTGTATAGACAGTTTGTCTATGCTCAGGTGTTCTTATTTTTAAAGTCAATGTATATCTGATATATAAATCAGCTTTGATATGTGCCTTGAAGGAGAGCTGCCCTATGCTTTTTTAGAGTGTTAACTATCCATCTTTCACAAATGTTTCTAATCTCTCCATTTTTGTTTTAATAAAGATGGAGAGAAACAAACTTGAATGAACAGGGAAACGCTTAGAAAAAACATTGGACACTGTGATTGGACGTGGCATAAACCAGACTTCTGAGGTGGACCTTTCTAGATTTTCTTCTCAGAGTAATGTCTTCAGAGAACATAAAAGTCTTTAAAAGAAACAATATAAGAAAAATATGTATTTTAGTGGTCTATGTGTTGTTCACTGTGTTTTTTGGCAGGTTCTTTTATTGTAATCTTTGGTTGATGACTCTGATCTTCATGAAGTCTGTGGTTTCTGAGATTTGGTTGATTGTCTGCTCATGAAACAGTTTCTCTGCTTACCTTGGAGTACAGTTTCCTGGCTCAGCGGCACAACTGAGTCAATATCATAGAATCATAGAATCATAGAATCATAGAACAGTTAGGGTTGGAAAAGACCTTAAAACCATCTAGTTTCAACCCCCCGCTGCCATGGGCAGGGACACGTCACACTAAACCATGTCACCCAAGATTCCATCCAACCTGGCCTTGAACACTGCCAGGGATGGAGCATTCACAACTTCCTTGGGCAACTTGTTGCAGTGCCTCACCACCCTCACTGTAAGGAACTTCTTCCTTAATGTCCTTTAAAACTTTCTTTCCATGCATAGTCTCAGTTTTTCTCCTGGGAAAGAAGTCTTTCCCCTCTCCAAAAAGGTCTCAGATAACCTAGACACTAGTGTTTCAGGTTTATAACACAGAAATAAGGTTCAAAATATAAACCAGACATTACCTGTCACAGATACAAGTATGAAAAGCCTCTGCATCCTGGCAAAAGGGACACTTTCAAATGTGTTTTTTATTCTATTGATGATGAGTAATTTCCTAGTGGAATCTATTCTACAATTTTCTCTGCAAGCCTAGGAGAACCTTTTTTTCCATCACCTCCAAGGCCTGTCTTTAGCTTTGTTTCTTGTGACAAGAAAATTCCTCCCAGCCTACTCTTATTTTAACAAAATGTAAATGAGAATGAAACTGTATGTAAGTTCACTGAAGTCAAGAGCAAGGATTTGTGTCAACAAGTAAAAAAAAAAATTTAGTAATTCTATCCATTATTTGGGCAGAATAACCTGATTATGCAGATTTTCTTCTTAATAATTCTAAACAATCAGCACAATATAGAATATCTGCACAAAGATGGCAATCCCAATGATATATTCCCCTCTGCTCTTCATGGCTTATTCCAGCTTGCCTGCAAAAAGGTTTGTCATAAATGCCCTATTGAACTCAATTCATATGGAGTTCAAGAACATCTTGACTGCCTATGACAGTGTATTACTTTTTATCATTAATTCAAAGCAATCAGTTTTTTATGAAGCAGTTGCTTCCAGCAGAAAAATCTTCCAAATAGGACATATTGCTCCCCTAGCTTTTAAGATACTGTAAGTTGTATGAAGTAATTAAATTAACACTAGGTCTATTGTAGATGAGGTTTATGTTTTAAAAAGAATTATTTTGAAATAAGTTAAGTAGTTTTCTCATGAAAGCAAATGGATTTGTGTGACCTTTAAAGGTACTTTCCAACCCAAACTTTTTTATGATTCTATTATTTCAATTAAGCCAATACTCAAACGCAGAATGAAAGTTACTGACAAAGAATACTTCTAAATAGTAATGAGACTATTGTTTAGAGTTTGACATATGTAAATTCAACTTGCATTCAGAGACCTTGCTTTGGTAGTCTCCCAGACTACCTGCTGGTAAATAGCCTATCCACCTGTTACACATGGGTCTTCAAGCAACAGTTTTCTTATAACCATATCTTATATTGCTGAAGTTTCAGAGGATGGAAAATGTTATCTTGAATAAATGCAGTTAGCTCTTTGACAAAAACCTCAGAAATATTTAGCCAGTTTAATACAAATAATTATAGACCTCAGCTGAATTAAAACCTACCATATGCAAACATTTGTCAGCCATATACGTGTGTATCTGCATCACCACAGGAAAATATTGGAGGCACATATACATCAATTCAACTCCCAGGTGATGTGTGCACTCTTGCAGCTAACCTGAGTGGACTTCTGGGTTTACATTCATATGGGCAAGAGAACTTTAGCACTTTTTCTTGGACTGACATTTGATCTAGATTTAGATTGATAAGAGAGAAAAAAGGTAATGGTTAAGTTAAAGCCATTTGTCTTAAAGTCAAGAGTCATATATTTTGAGGGGTTTAGGATTTGCCTCTTGGCTTCTTGTTTTCAGCAACAAGAATAAAAGATCTGAAAGGCGATGTTTTGAACTTTATCAGTAGAAATTCTGTTTCTGGGTTGGGATTTGACATACATCTAGTTTCAAAGGACCTATATGCAATCATTCTGGAGAATCTTTTTTCTCCTTGACTTCATCAGACATAAAACTGTGCCTGAGGAAACAACTAAGGAAGTCCTTTAAAAAATTGAAAGCACATCTTTGTAAGATGTTAAGTTTGCAGTGCTTCACAGGGAAAACTCAGAGACTCAAAATATGAAAGTGAAGATATTTACTTACTACAGCCAAAAAAAAACCCCAAAAATCCCTCAAAATGAAAATTTGTTTTAGGGAAAATAGTTTAAAGCAGGAATCACTTTCAGTTAGGTAGCTTCAAATTGTGTTTAGTGTTCTATCAAATTCTTTTTGCCTCTAACAAGTGTAGTTTCAGACAGTTAATAGTACTCCAGTAAGGAAAGATCTTGAAAACTATTTTGGCAATAATTTGGTAAGCTCTTAAACTTTAATAAGGCTAGAAAAGACAACATTGACTTCTAAAAAAGCAATTCCTGTTATCAAAAGAGAAGTGATGAAGGTGTTAACCTGCTCTAATTAGCGTGGCCTATAGCTTCAGCAAGATGATAAGTTTATACTTTAATATCTTAATATCTGACGTAGCTCAGAAAAGTATTGAATTACTAAGACATAGTCTTAACCTTCCAAATAAGTTCTTAGCATCTTTGTGAACCTTTACACTAGGGGCTGTACTATGCTGGAGAAAGAAACGATAGCCCTCACTAATTATCAAATTAATACTTTAAACTCAGCTACTTGTTTCTGGTGTATAGTAAAGCTGGCAGTTGTACAGATAGGCAAGAGAAGGATGCTTTTGTTGTTGGTATAATATTTTTAATTGGTATTAAAAAAAACCCCAAAACATTAAGCTATGCTTGTTTCTCATCTAAGTAGAAAAAAAACCCCAACCCTTCTGCTTCTCCTTGTGCATCCTGTGCTCCAATAATGACCCCCACAGAGACTCTCTGCTGAACTCACCAGGGTCTGTCCTGCACCAGGAGCCCATATCTTGGGACAGCACATCAGGAGCAGTCTCACCAGTGTCAAGCAGTGGGTCAGGGTCATTTAGTACTTTCTTGCTGGTCACTCTTCCTCATACAGTCAAAAAAAAAATGTTATTTCTGCACTGTATATACTTGAGATAGCTAAAGAGTATGAAATTAATTCATTTTGAAAAACAGACAAAAACCTGGAATTATTAAAGTTGGGGGTTTTTTTATTTTATTTAGTTTTGTAGCAGTACACTTCATTTTTATAAACATATTAAGCTTTTTTCCCTGAAAAAACCCACTTAAGTATAGTCCTAGGTAGAACTTTGGAAGCTTTTTCTTTACCTTTGATGCTGATTCATGAAGATCACAGACAGCAGAGTTTTGTTCTCATTTATATCGAAATAAAGTTGATATTTCGAAAACTTAAAATTGAAAAGTCAAAATAAATCCTAATTTGGTTCACATACATAACTTAAAAAAATGTAAACTTTATTAGGTAGCTGAGGGATGTATTGGTTCAGAACATGAATGGTTAAAGTCTATTGGGTTCCTACATCCCCACTACTACCTGCTTCAGTGAGCGTCAGACTAAGATTTCTGAGAGTTTTTAGAAAAATTTCCAATCAGTCACAGTAAAACATACGGAATTTCAGACTTCCTTAATTAGAAGTTAGGGTAAAAAGTAGTAACTTAGCTAAAAAGAAGAGGAAAACACTTGCTTGCTATTTATCATAACTGAACATGATGTAATTAACACAGGCATGAGTCTGAAGAAAAGTAAAATCACTTCCTCTAAAGCATTCCTTTTGCATTTTATTGTGCCAAATATTCCAATTGGTTTTATAAGCATTGTTGCTTATACATTAGTAAAAGATTCTGACTGGCTAAAGAAATTCCTTTCATGACACTTTCCTTCTGTATGGTAATATTGTGACAATGGAATTTGTAATTCATTATTAGTCAAGTTTATATTGGTTATATTATGTTGGTGATGGAGTATCGGTTATAGCAACCAGTTCAACTTAATAGAATCCATGTTTGATTTTCTCAAACCTGCAAGGTTTAATTAAACTTTGCAGCCCAAATGATTACTAAATTACACGTATGCTGTGTACAAAAATTGCCATACATCAGGCAGAATTTGCCCCCCAATATTTCCTTGCAATTCCTGCAACATTTCTATAAGGCAAATGAATCTCATTGTAGGTGAAACTGAGATTGATCTTAAAAGCTGTAACTCAGCTAAAAATCCTGAAAGTGGAAGAACTAAAACATCAGATTATGAACTTCTGGGTACCTTTGGACTCCAGAAAGTTTTCGTATATGGATATATTTTTTGTTGATAACTTTTTTCCTCAATCAATTGAATTCTTTTGGAAGGAAGTTTTTGAGCAAAAACTTAAACCCAAGGTTTTCTACAGTTAGTCTCTTTTTGACTAATTCTGTGGCAATCTTGCTATAAAAATTTTAAAAGTGTCACTGCATATATTTTAACTCAAATGACATGCATGAAATGATATAAAAAAATGTTCCTTTGAAAAAGAGATATCTAACTTAGAATCAATACAATACTGCTTCTAGACTTTACTGATGCATACCAAATACCTGTTTAATATTTCATTGTATCAGTGCCAAAAGATTTTCACTGACTACAGGCCTAACCCATAGTATTCTATCAAATCAGTTCACCTTCTTTTCCAATTATGTCCTTGATGTTGCAAATGATTGACAAATAAGGGTCTGTAGGAGGAACATAATAGAATCCGTCACTATAAATGATACTGATGCGTAGATGTCAAAGCAGCAGTTCTTGGATTAACAGATGTGGTGGCATCAGGAACAGATTGTTTTGAGTTGCAGATGAGAAAATAATTTACAGATAATTATTTAATAGATGGCTTCAGCTCTTTCCTTCTGTTCACAAAATGTCCCCTGTCTCTGTAGTTACACTGCAGTCTTTCTTGCTACTAATTTGTATTCCGGGATGGAAGGATTCGCATGACATGCAGTAAGGCTTTTGATCACTCAAGGAGCAGCAACAGGTGGAAGAGGTAAGGTCACTCTGACTGTGTAAAACATGTATTTTCCTAGGTCACATAGACCTTGCTGGATTCAAGTTTGGGATTGTATTTATTGTCCTGCTGCAGAGTTGCAGTTTTGTCACACTAAGTGGTGGACTGTATTTCAAAAGGGTCCAAGGTCCAACCAAGTGGTGTATCCCTCCACATGACAAAGACTGTTTCCATGTGTGATCCAAATGCTTACTTTTTGTCAAAATATGCAACGGTAACAGAACAAAAGCAAAGAAGTTCATGAAGAAATTGCCATGAAAATATTTAAAGGCAGGAAAACAAGAGGGCAACCTGACCTCTGGCTGTCAGTTTCCTTGAAACTGTTGACTCCCTCCATTTCCTCTCTTAAGGGATTGGACTCCAACAACACAGACTTCTGTTAAGTAATGAGGGAGCTGCCTTTGATCACAAATGCTGCAATATAAAGAGGAAGAGAGTTACATAAAAAGAAAGGGATTGTTTCTTCTCTAAGGACAGAATAGCAAAAGAGATGCTGTGATTTAAATAGGAAGCAAAGGAATGATGAATAAAATTAATTTGGTCATTATTCCTATATATTCACAGAGAATATTAAGAAACACTACACTGTGTGCTTTCACTAATAAGACATTCTCAGATCTTGGTTTAAATCACAGTAAGATATAGTCTAAATATCTTTCAGTTGTTTGGAATACTTCTCAAAAAATCCGCAAGTCAGCTAAATCCAGACCTACAAAAATCATCACCAGTCTATTGACTCTTCAGCACTGACAGTTACCTAACAGTCACATCCTTCCAAAACTTTTGTAAGACAGGTTTATCACCACGATACAAAGAGAAAATACTGAGATAAATAGGACAGCATTTTTCTGGTTTTGTTTAAAGCTAGAGATGTCCATAAGTATTCAGGAACAAATGCAATATACTATTAAAGATACACATGGAATTTATTGTCACAGTGACCCAGTGATTAAAACTTGTAATTCAGTTGAATCAAATTAGTTGGAAGGTTCAAGCTGTGATATCCTAGCAACATCAGAGTCACACTGAAATAAAACAATATGTTTTAGTTCTTCTAAGTTTTTTTGTAGATGTCCATAAGTATTCAGGAACAAATGCAATATACTATTAAAGATACACATGGAATTTATTGTCACAGTGACCCAGTGATTAAAACTTGTAATTCAGTTGAATCAAATTAGTTGGAAGGTTCAAGCTGTGATATCCTAGCAACATCAGAGTCACACTGAAATAAAACAATATGTTTTAGTTCTTCTAAGTTTTTTTGTTAAAT
>NW_009924050.1:0-13484 GCF_000696875.1 Nestor notabilis | reverse complement strand
TCCTGCTGTTCATGATTTCAAATTTACAAGCTTACCTTTCTATTAAATATTATTAGCAGAAAATTTTAAAGAATTCTTGTACTAAAATATTCTAAAACAATTTTCTATAAAATATATTTCCATAAATCCTGATTTACATATTAATATTCTTTAAAATGGGTTGATCCTTCAAGTACTTAAAAGCAGCTTACAAGAAAGCTGGAGGGAGAGTTTTTATAAGGGCATGGGGTGATGGGACAAGGCTTTAAACTGAAAGAGGGTAGAATTAGATATTACGAAGAAGTTCTTCCCTGTGAGGGTGGTGAGACACTGGAACAGGTTGCCCAGAGAAACTGTGGCTGGCCTGTTACTGGCCGTGTTCATGCCCTGTTACTGGCAGTGTTCAAGGCCAGGCTGGTTGGGGTTTTGAGCAACCTGGTCTAGTGGGAACTGTCCCTGCCTGTGCCAAGATCTTTCAGGTCTCTTCCAACCCAAACCATCCCATGATTCTATGATCAATATGGGACATTTGAGTAGCCTGGTCGTAAAATATACGTTAATGACAACTTGTACTATAGTTGGGATGATTTACTTGAGAGATATGTTTGGTACTTGGGAATATAAATATCATACATAAAATGATATTTAAGGTTGTCTAAAATACTTGTATGAGAATAATACATTTGGAAGAGCTTCAAGGCAATACATTTTCTCTTTTCCTTGTATCCCAAGTTCAAAGAAGAAATACTTGCATTGTTAGAGATAATGGTTTATATAAGAAACCTCTTGGAAAGGTCAGGTTCTGTAAATCTGAATTCCAGAATAGCCAGCGGGGAATTTAAATTACAATACACCCAACATTATAGGCATGGATAGTTAGCACATAAAACACAGATGAAATAAAATCAAGATCTCTTATCATAAAACATATGTCACTCTTAGTTAAGAAAGAAAAAAAGTAATGGAAAATGTGTCAACTAAATCCAGGGTTGACCACTCCCACTCAAATCTCCTTTTCAGGCTTATTATTAGCAATAATAAAATTTTGAATATTCAGGCAATGGTTTTATAAATATGAACTGCTCAGAGGAGGAGTGATATACAAATACTTAAAAAACCTATGCCTCATGCCAGATTCGTGTTTGTTCAGAGTCAAGCAAGGCAAGAAAAAGTACATCAGCCTTTGCAGACAGGATTTCATGGCAATTGCATTTTGCTGCTCTTAGAAACTGACCAATAAGCAAACCAACTTGATTTATTTAATGTGGCATGGATCTTTCTTTGATAAAATGAGGCAAACATGCCTTCACAGAATCACAGAATCATGCAGGACTGTAGCACTGCATGACAACTTGGGTGTCTGTGGACTCAGGAGGTGTCTAGCCTGACCCCCTGCCCAGAGCAGGCTCAGCTGTGTGGTCAGACCAAGTTGCTCAGGGTTTTATCCTTCAGGCTGGAAACCTCAGTTCTATCTCCCAGGGCCACACTCAACTGGCAGGTTGTTCTCATGATAAAAAATGCTTTCCCAGTACTTGAGGTTATATCCATGCTGAACATACTGAAAGCAGGTATTGCTTGATCAGCAGCAACTCTTTGTTATGTTGTGTTACATTTCGTTCTGCAGCCTTGCAAAGTAATGCATGATTTTCTCAGGATATACTCAGAGACAGAGTTAGGCTTTATTTGGCGTTTATAAAGAATGCAGAAAATTTCTAGGCCTTATCCTAACTTGCAAGTCCCATTTTACTACAAGACAAGTATTACAGATCAAATGTTGCTACCTCATTCTTAGCCAACATGAATGCTGCACATTGTAGACTTCCATGACTCTTAATGTTTTCACTTTGTGAGAATCCCAGCAGTTACAGCACACAAAGTCAAACTATGAGATCTAAGTATTTCAACTTTGCTAGCTGCCAGGCTGTGCTTAAATTACTGTAGCAGTTATGACCCCATTCCAGTTGAAATATGGAAGTTAGCCCTACACACATGGATCTTTTCCAAGCAGAACTACAATTTCTCTGCTTAAACTGAGAAGGCACATTCCCCTGGCTCACAATGTGGTTGAAACATACATTTAAGATGAGACTGAGCTCAAGACAGTATGTCCTATCAAGAAGAAATGTATATTATGGCAGGTTCAGACTCTACTGTGTGACTGTAGTCACATCTATCACTAGAAGCTGGTACCAATTTAATTGAGGAGTGGAATGTGTGTCTGAAGGAACAGGCATTTTAGGACAATGTAGCTCAGCTCTATTCCCTTTTCCTTTAGAAATTTAAGAACAAAGTTCATCTACACTTGTACAGCATAATGTCCATTTCACCATGAGAAAAATAGGACAGAAGGTAAACTATGCCATATATCTATGTCCTCCAACCTCTTTTTTTCAGGTCTTCAGTTCAGAGGGAATGAAAGAATTTTAAGCACCAGTATCCTACCCACCAGCCTTCTTTCTCAGCACCATTTTTCTACTGTCTAGATCAGAAAGATCAAGAAACATGACTGTAAGCCTGCTGGACATGTTCCTAGGTCTCTTTGTCCCAGCTCCCTGCAAAATTTGGAGCTCAGATGTATGTCTGGTCACTGATTTGAATACTGCTGGTGCAGCCTGAATGAGGAGACAGAGCTCTGGGTTTAATACATAGATTGGTTTTGTGGACTGAAGAAGTGCCTAGCAATCATTTTAAATTCTTCATGCCTAGCAGGCAAGAGAGCTGCTTGCTTTCCTCACCCCTTTCTTAGACTGGTTGCTAGTTACATATTCTGTATTTGAGATCTAAGATGGCAACAACTAAAAATGCTTGGCTTTACAGAAAGCAAAAAAAGCAAACCAAAAAACCCAAATCAAACAACCAAACACAAAAAAACCCCAAACAAACTAACAAAACCCCCCAAAATAAGAATTTGCTGTGTTATTTTAGGAAGCTTGGTGATGCAACCCTCATAGGCAGCTAAAGCCCCACACAGCCTCTCACTTCACTCCGAACAACTTCGTAATGCCTTAACCATAATAAGCCATCAGAAGCTTTTATAAACTTAATGAATACTTCAGTGATCATGATTACAAAACTTTTGGAAGTCAGAAATATTAACTTTCTATTAAATGCATGTCTCTAAAAATTCTTTGCTATAAATGTCTAAAATCTTGTTGGTTTAAATTGCTCTAAGACAGGCAAGGTATATAAACTATTTTTTCTACCCTAGTACAGCTGACATTATGGTTTAAAAGGAAAATGTCCTTTCTTCAAAACCTAAACACAATATTGTTTTGTATTTCATCAAACTGCAGACAAATAATATTTATGAAACCATTATGTTCTGAATGAATACTTCATTGACTTAAACAGAGCATGGATTTGCTCATTACTTTACTGGTTTCTTTTTTCCTTTTTGTATTTTCTATTGTTTATTCTACATCATTTAAGCAACTCAGATGAAATCTGATGTTTTTCTTTGGAGACTGTTCTTCATTCTACTTTGCTGTTGGTAGAAGTGGGAGCAGAACAGAGGTGATGAAGAAAATATGCATAGACACAAAGCACTCCTTGAACCCTGTGAGGTTTACCAAGAGGTTTTTAAGCTATAAGAACATATCTTATGTTCTTTTATTTTCACTGTAGGATTTTTAACAAATTGACAACAAAACCAAATTTCTTCTTTAGAAATCTCACCAACCTTGATCGGCATGGTTATTTCTATTTGGTATAAATGCAGAAGTTAAGCAAGTTACCAAGGAAGTAAGATATGTAAGTTAGTGGTAGAAATCACTACAAGGCTTATCACTGCTGCAGGCCAGCTTTACTTGTAGACTGGTTTGAATGGACTCAAGATGAACAGAAGTCTACCAGTGGAAAATCTGCACTCTTTCTCTGGATGTGCTTCAAACAAGAATAAATGCAAAGTTTTATATGTTGCTGAATCCTTTCCTTACTCCTCTCTAGACCCGCGACTGCTGCTACTACGTTCCCAACACCCCACAGCGTGCTAAAGAGCCTCTTAGCTTGGGCTGTTTGCCTCCAGTGAAGCAGGCCCTTAACTCAGGGGGAAAAACAGAGTTCTAATGAATAGGCATTTGTAGAGAAGGAAAATGAAAGACCAAAACTCCTGGTAACTTCCAAGAGATGTTCACTTTTTCTTTCAATATTCTTTGATTTGACTACCAGCTTAATATTTAGCACTTCTCTTTATGACAAAACTCAAAAAATAAGGTAAAATAAAAATGAACGGAAATAAAATAAAACTGAAAGAATTGCATTTCTACTGCCTTGACTGACTATGCTGTGATTTATGTTGTTCTTCTTGGAGGAAAAGGACAGCTCCAAGGTAAGAAAGAGAGGTTGGGTGTAGAAAAATTTAGTAGTTTTCTGATGGTATAAGCCCTACAACTCAGATTCACAAAATCTTTATTGTAAAATAAATCTTGAAGTAGGTGGAGGCAACTAAACCAGTGAAGGAGTTAACCATGGAGAAAAGACAACCTTAATAAACTGCTGTGCAAGTCCTGACAGTGAAAATATCAAATAGGTGGCCATGCTTGTTTGTTTTGTGCATGTGGCCAAAGGATGCAAGAGAGTAAGCAGTCTCTCCCCTACAACTTGAGAACACTTTTCTGCACAGATGTGTGGTACATTTACACTATTTTCTTGCTTTCTGTGAAAGACCAGCCTGCAAGTCAAATGCCTATAGATACCGCTGGCGGCTGCAAATAGAATTCCAGCCTGCATTCTGTTTTTCAGATTCTGCAGCTTGTGTTGTATTTTGGAGGAATACATTTGACACATTTAAACTCAAAGGATATCAAACTTCATTTCTCTTGACAGCAAGAGTAATTGCTATGATGCACAATAAGACTGACAGAGAAGTTCAGATCTGTTTGCTTACCCCACTTTATAGCACAATCTTTCCTGAAGATCAATGTTTTGATGGATGAATACAAAAAAAAGACTTTTTTTTTTTTTTTCCTGGGATAAACACACGTGGAGAGATCTTATTGCAGTTAAAGTGGTGTAGATCTACCCCAACTGCAATAAAGTCAGACCATTTAGCTTGGGATTAGAATGCAACCTCTTATGTGAGTAGATAAATAGTTCAGGGCTGCTTACAAAGTTATCTTTGTTCTCACCTTTGTATAGGTTTCAAGAAACTAGAATTTTCCTTTACATATTGAAAATATCTGTTAAATAAATATGCATCCTTTCTTAAAGTACTCAGCAACACACTCATTTTATATTTTAAGCAAATCTTCCATAGTGAATAATGAAAAGCAGCTAACTCCTCACCATTGATGAAGCTTGTTCTTTTCCATTGATCATATGTCTGTATCATAGATATTACCAGTTCATTTGTTGTGGAGGTTTAAAAAGTAGAAGGCATATATTTCTACACACAGAGAGAAAAGTACATCACAAGATCCAGTCAAAACATGTCTATTTGTGCCCACTCCCCACACAGTAGAGGAGGTGTGTGGATTATCATTGAAAGCAGGGGTCAGTACTGAGGAAGGCATTTTTCTTCTCATTCCTTTTCTTGCCACAAGAGAAAATCAACTTCTGGGAAGACTGATTTTGCAGAAAAGCAATAGTAATATCTGTGATTCCTGAATATTTATTTTTTTTCTTTATTTGTTGTTATTCTTCAAATCTCAAAGTATACAGTTTTTTTTCTGTTGGGCTGACACAATAATTGTGAGATGTTGTCATCAGTTCTTAGAAAGCAATTCAAAAATGTGTGCAGTTCTTCATTCAACCGTAGAATTGTAGAATCAGCTAGGTTGGAAAAAACCCCTTTAAGATCATCAAGTCCAACCATTACCCCAGCACTGCCAAGTCCACCACTAAACCGTATCACTGAGGGCCTCATCTACATGGTTTTTGAATGCTTCCAGGGACGGTGACTCCACCACTTCTCTGGGCAGCCTGTTCCAAAGCCTGATCACTTTTTCTGTGAAGAAATTTTTCCTAATATCCAATCTAAACCTCCCCTGGTGCAACTTGAGGCTGTTACCCTTGTCCTATCACTTGTTACTTTGGAGAAGGGACTGACCCCACCTCACTACAACCTCCTTTCAGGCAGTTGTAGAGAGCAATAAGGTCCCCCCTGAGCCTTCTCTTCTCCAGTCTAAATGACCCCAGTACCCCCAGCTATTCCTCATCAGACTTGTTCTCCAGACCCTTCACCAACTTTGTTGCCCATTTCTGGAACCCCTCCAGCACCTCAATGTCTGTCTTGTAGTGAGGGGCACAGAACTGAACACAGGATTTGAGGTGCAGCTTCACCAGTGCCAAGTACAGGGGCATGATCACTGCCCTGGCCCTGCTGGCCACACTATTGCTGATACAGTCCTTTCCCTGTGTCCTAGTTCTAGCTGTGATAAAGTTAATTTTCTTCCCAGTAGCTGGCACAGGGCTGTGTTTTGGCTTTAGTCTGAGAACAATGTTGATAACACACAGATGTTTTAGTTGTTACTTAGTAGCACTTACCCTCATCAAGGGCTTTTCAGTCTCTCATGCTCTGCCAGTGAGGAGGGGCACAAGAAACCAGAAGGGAGCTCAAAAGGACCTCTGATGCAAACTAGCCAAAGGGGTGTTCCACACCACACAGCACATCATGCCCAGTATACAAACTGGGGGGAGTTACCAGGAAGGGACTGATCACTGCTTGGGTGGGGCTGGGTATCAGTCAGTGTGTGGTGAGCAATTGTATTGTGTATCACTTGGGTTTATTGTTGGGGTTTTTTTCTTCCCTTTGCCTTTTTAGTTTTATATTCTTTTTTATATTCTCTGCCCGTGTTATTATTTCCATTATTATTATTATCATCATCGTCATTAGTAGTAGTATTATCATCATCATTATTATTATTATCATTATTATTATTATATTGTGCTTTTAGTTATTGGACTGTTCTTATTTCAACACCTGGGGTTTACATTTTTTTGATTCTCCTCCCCATCCTACCTGAGAAGGGGATTGGGTGTGTGGGGAAGCAAGCAGCTGGGTTTAAACCATGACACCCTAGTAATCTGAAAAGAATATGAAATACTCAATAATGTATGAAAAGTAAAATAGCAAAAATAACCAGACCCCACTCAGTATAATTCTAGATGCTTTTCCTACAGAAATAACTAATCTGCAAAGGGCCATGCATATGAAAAATTATATTGCATGTTGTTATCATGACATTTTCATATGTGAAATAGAACATTAGTTAAGATAAAGGAGAAAATATTACATTTAGGAGCCCTCATATGTCTTTTTTTTTATATTATTTTTAGCAGGATTTGCACTAACATAAAGGATTTAAGCAAACCATAAGACTGACAAAAAAAAAAAAAAGTTAGACACATAAAAACTTAGAAATCCACATATCTGCCCTGAGAAATAATTAAAAGACTGAGCTGATGTCATCAGACTTTACTGCTATCAATTACTATGCTCAGCAGAGTGTTGAGAGGCTTTTGAAATAAAAAATTAGTGGTGAGTGAACCTCTGAAGAAGGTTGAATTTGCATAAACATACAAAGTTATCCTAACTATCTGAGCCTTAAGGTAATCAGAGTGGAAAGGCAGAAAGCTATTGCCTTCCCTCAACTTCCACTAAATAATCTCATGTGTGGCAAAGCTTTCTTTTCTCTTCTCTTCTTCAGGCAATAATAGACCCAAAAAAGTGACTTATGGATATTTCTTTTTTTTAAGGCTATCACTTATCTCCCAGTTCTATTCCCTGCCAGGGACTTTCTTTGTTGAGCATGGGTACAGGTAACAGCAGGTGCCTATAAAAGTGAAAGAAATCTATTCCTGTGCTTTCACAACTGAACTACTTTCAAGGGGTGGGCTGTTCAATCTCTGACTGTTTTGGTGTCTTAGAAAGGCTGTTAAGAGAAGGAAAAACAAGAAGGTGAAGAGGAATGGTGTGCCTTCTCCTTAGGAAATAAATCTAGAAAAGCCCATAGGATTTGTTACCTTAAGTTTTAGGGGTTAGCAATGAAATAAGCATTAGGAAAGGCACTTTAATGCCTGAAGCTTTACTTCCATTTCCCAATGGGTGAGAATAGCCTAATTCCACAGCTGCACACAGTCAGCTTTACAAATGAGCAGCCTGTTTTAGGTCCACTGCTGACATCCACAAAACAACGAGAAGACCTATGGGTCATCTCATTTACTTACTTGTCTCGGAATTGATGTTTCAACAAGAAAGCTGAATGGAATTTTGAATGAGTTCATAAAGGGCTTTTCCCCCTTTTTACCTCTTAATTTTGCCAGCATGTGTTCCATCTGGGTGCATATGATGGATATCATGGCTGAACATAGTACTTCAGTACCTGAACCTATGATATAAATACCGAATACCTACAGCATACTCTATTACTTTAAAAAAAATCACAAATATCTAAAGGGGGGGAGGGATAAAAGCTTTTCCCCAAACTAATTTCTTTCTCAACTGACATAACGTATTTTCAAAAAATATAGATCATTCCACTAATCAGCACCTTATCTTGAATTAAAAAGTTAGTGTTAACACCAGCAAAAGAATACTTACCATTTTATAAGATAAAACGGATATATTTTTCTTACTGTTAATTAGATATGTAATTTTATTCAATTTTTATTAATATGTAAATTAACTGCTTCATTTATTTAAGAACTGATCAATAAATCCACACATTTTAAATCACAAGTCTATCTGAATTGCTTCTTTACAGCACTTCCTTGACTTAGATTCTGTGAGACTCTCCATGTTTGTTTTCTAATTATACAAAGTTTGTTGTTTCTGGTAAGAATTATGCTGTCTTTAATTCCATATAAATCCCAACATCAGAACTTCAAAATATCCTCCATTTTGCAGTTGTTTGGGATTTCTTTTTTTTTGTTTTTGTTTATTATTTTATTTCTATAGGAATAATTAGTTTGAATTTAATTAAGATTTGCAGTTCTTTATGGCAGGAAATGGAAAAAAAAATATCTCATCTATACTCACTGTAACCCAGATTTCATGTGCTGGCTGATATCTTCATCTGAAGAAAATTTTTGGTGATTCAATTCTCCAATTATATAGCTGGTGATATTATCAAATAACAAGTCTGACTTGTTTTCCCTTCTGGAAAATGGTACCAGATATGCAGATATTTAAATTATTTCTTTTATTGATTTTAATACCCTAGTAAAATGTTAATTTGGTCAATATTATTACACCATGCCATGATTACCATTCTGGTTAGAAAGCCATTTTTTTCTTCATTTTTGAAAGCACATAAGAGTGTGCTTTCAAACAAACATTTAAGATTATGTTTAAAAGAGTTTGGTTTTGCGGATTTTGCTCACAAACAACTTGAAAGCACAGTCCACAACTAAGTTTAGGCATTTTGCTTCTCTTGTGGGAATACTAACATGTGGCACTCCAAGATGACTGTGTATGGTAAATCCAGTTGGTATGGAATACATCAGACATTATGTGCTGGAACTGTACTACTTATTTACCCTTAAATTTATCAAAATTTCCCCCAAAAGCCCCCAGATCAAAACCCCTACAAAAAAGCTGTAAGATCTCCCTAAGCTTTAGGCTCCTAAACAAATGAAACATCTAACAGGTGAAATAGATTCTGTTCCAAACCTGCAGAATATTATTTCCTACTATTTTCTTTTCTTTTTCTCCCTCGCATATCTTATATATTCAATGCACTGACTATTCCTTTAAAAATTCCAGGACTATTTGAATAAATGCTACTGTAAAGAACTGAAGAGACTTTATAAATATGAAATCTTTAATTTCCTTATAGCTAAGAATTTCTACATCAGCTGCATTTCTGCTATTCCCCTATTTGAGATATGGAATGACCAAATGGTGAGTGTGAAGCTTTTTGGAGTGGAAAACAGATTCCTTTCAGATTTTTCCCTCTTACAGAATTGCTAAAAAAAACATCAGTACAGGGCAGAATGAAAGACTTATGTCTTTCCCAGGAGAATAATAAAACAGCACTATAAATTTTCATAATGTGTAAACTTTCTCCAGGTGAAAGGAAACCAGAGGAATTCTGTCTCATGAAATTAAGTTTATTCGCTCCATAATACATAAGGAGAACAGAAGGATCCAAAATACTGTCATCTCAATATAGTTAGATTAATGCTAGTTTAGGTTAACTTATACTAGACAAACATAATGTTTTCACAACATTTGAAGAGGGATGTGCTTACTGCTGCAAACATTCCTGAATTTCTTATGAAGTTATACCTGTTTCCATTACAGCACAGATTTCAAGTTGTCTGTCATGATTTAAGCCCAGCCAGTAACTCAGAACCACGCAGCCGCTAACTCACTCCCCCCCTTCGTCCGCCCCCTGCTCCTGGAGGGGTGGGGAGGAGAATTGAAAGAATGGAACTCCCACAGGTTGAGATAACAGCAGTCCAGTAACAAAGGTATAATATAAAACTACTACTGCTACCACTAATAATAATAATGATTAGCAAAATAACAAAGGGAGAAGAAACAATTGCTCACCTCCCACTGACTGATACCCAGCCTGACGCAAGCAGCGATCTGGGACTCCCCCCAGTTCATATACTGGGCACAACATGCTGTGGTATGGAATACCCCTTTGGCTAGTTTGGGTCAGGTGTCCTGTCTCGGCTTCCTTCCGGCTTCCCCTTCTCTCTGGCAGAGCATGAAACTGAGAAAGACCTTGGTCGCAGTAAACATTACTAAGCAACAACTAAAACCATCTGTGTTACCCTGAGGAACCTGAAGGTGCATGCATGCATGGGACCCAATGAGATGCATCCACAGGTGCTAACAGAGCTGACAGATGTAGTTGCCAGACCATTATCTGTCACATTTGAGAAGTCATGGCAGTCCAGTGAAGTTCCCGCTGACTGGAAAAGAGGAAACATAACCCCCATTTTTACAAAAAAGAAAAAGAAGACCTAGGGAACTACAGGGTGGCCAGTCTCACATTGGTGCTGGGCACGACGTGGAGCAGATCCTCCTAGAAACTATGCTAAGGCACATGGACTATGAGGTCAACATGGTTTCACGAAGGGTAAATCGTGCCTGAACAATTTGGTGTCCTTCTATAATGGGGCCACAGCATTGGTGGATAAGGGAAGAGCAAACAACCTGGACTTGTGCAAAGCATTTGACACTGTCCCACATGACAGCCTTGTCTCTAAATTGGAGAGACATCAATTTGATGGATGGAGCACTCGGTGGATAAAGAATTGGCTGAATGGCCTCACACAAAGAGTTGTCCAGTTGGAGACCAGTAACGAGTGGCATCCCTCAGGAATAGGTGTTGGGACCGCTCTTGTACAACATCTTTGTCAGCAACATGGACAGTGGGACTGAGTACACCCTCAGCAAGTTTGCCAGTGATGCCAAGCTGTGGTTCAGTTGATCTGTGGGAGGGAAGGGATGAGATACAGAGGGACCGTGACACACTTGTGAGGTGGGCCAGTGCCCACCTCATAAAGTTCAACCAAGACAAGTGCAAGATCCTACACCTGGGTCGGGGCAATCCCAGGCTGGGATTACAGGTTGAGCAGAGAAGAGATTCAGAATAGACCTGTGGAGAAGGACTTGGGGATGTTGGTTGATGAGAAACTGCCAGCAGTGTGTGCTTGCAGCCCAGAAAGCCAACTGTATCCTGGGCTGCATCAAAAGAAGCGTGACCAGCAGGTTGAAGGAGGTGATCCTGCCCCTCTACTCTGCTCTCATGAGACCTCCTTGGAGTACTGTGTACAGTTCTGTGTCTTCAACACAAAAAGGACATGGAGCTGTTGGAGCAAATCCAAAGGAGGATCACGAGAATGATAAGGGGGCTGGAGCACCTCCCGTATGAAGACAGGCTGAGAAAGTTGTGCTTGTTCATCCTGGAGAAGAGAAGGCTGCATGGAGACCTTATAGCAGCCTTCCAGTATCTGAAGGGGGCCTAAAAGGATGCTGGGGAGGGACTCGTCATTAGGTACTGCAGCAACAGGACAAGGGGTAATGTGTTCAAACTTAAACAGGGGAAGTTCGGGTTAGGTTTAAGGAAGAAATTCTTTACAGTGAGGGTGGTGGGGCACTGGAACAAGTTGCCCAAGTTGATTGTGAATGCTCCATCCCTGGCAGTGTTCATGGCCAGGTTGGATGGAATCTTGGGTGACATGGTTTAGTCGTGAGGTGTCCCTGCCCATGGCAGGAGGGTTGGAACTAGGTGATCTTAAGGTCCTTTCTAACCCTAACTATTCTATGATTCTAATATATCTAGAAAGTTTTTAAAAGATTAAGCTTCAGAAAAAACTCTCTAACAGGAGTAGTAGAGCCTTTCCTTCTTTTTAATAAGATCTGAAGGTAGGTGAGCTAACCCTAGTTTTAGGATTTGTCATACAAGTTTTGCACTGCTTCAGTTGAAATGTCCTTCAGCAGATAAAGAATAGTGATAACAATAATGGCACTGTCATTTCACATCCAGACCTGCAAATGCGATTACAAAAATTCAGCTTAAAAAAGAAACTCACCTTTATTAAGCTGTAGCATTTTCTATAAAGAGTGAGATATCTCAA
The DNA here is from genome assembly GCF_000696875.1 of Nestor notabilis. NCBI lineage: Eukaryota > Metazoa > Chordata > Aves > Psittaciformes > Psittacidae > Nestor > Nestor notabilis. The sequence goes on along the minus strand of NW_009924050.1, from coordinate 968 downwards.
CTCTGCCTTTAATACTAACTTAATCAAACTACAAACAGTAATTTAGGATTGAGGAATTTCTAATATTCATTATCAGCTTTTCCTTTCCCAAGTACAATAGGTCAAGCCTGGCAGCTGGAAAGAAGCAAGATATGCAAGTTTTGTAATTAATTTTGTGACAGCCCGGGGGTAGGACCTTGGCAAATAGGTCATTTTTGTCCCTTTATCGCTGTTTGCCATGTTACGTTTGGTATGTCACCTGTACAATATTATGCATTGTCATATTATAATCTTTTATTTTTACAGAAATAAGTGTTGATCCTGACTTCATCTGCTTGTTGGGACATCTTTTGGGATGATCTATGACTGCAATTTTTGAGTAGCTTTTAGATTTCTCTGAAGCGACTGTCATACCTCGCCTTGGAAATAACTGTAACAGCTAAAAAAAATTACTCCTTTCAACTACTTATTACTGTGTATCTGCAAAGATTGTTTATCCTAACTTCTGCCAATTGTAAATATATCAGTCATTTCTGAACTACTTTGGAGAGAGAAACAGGGTTATTTTTTAAAAGTTAGTGAAGGTAAGTTGAACAATTAACTTTGCTTGAGGTAGACTGAGAAGCACATATCAAACCTGAGGTTTTGGTGCTTGCCATCCGGTGGAAAAACATAAACCTGTTAAGGTGGTACTGTTGTCAGATAGTATAGCTAGATCAGGAAAATGACATCTGCTGAAATGGTTACTGGTTTAATCCTATAAATTACACTGATCTTTCCTCATCCTCTTCAGGGTAGCCTATTGAATGGTAGGTCCTTAGGCTATTTTCAGTCTCGGGGGACAAAGCTAAATGTTGGCCACCAATACAGACTGGCTCAGGGGGACATTTTTTTTTGAGTACAATGCACTATGACAAGTATCTTGCAGTTAAGATGGAAATGACAATGTCACTGAACTGTTACTGGACTGTTCTTATCTCAGCCCGTGG
>NW_009924049.1:14659-23486 GCF_000696875.1 Nestor notabilis | reverse complement strand
CCTGCTGGGAAGGAGCCGGCGTGGGCCGGGTTGCCGTGTCTGTGGGAACGTCCCGTCTCTGGGCAAGGTTATTAAGCAGCCCAATTGACGAGGCCTTTCTTCTAAATGCGTCCAAGTCTTGTTTTCTTTAAAATTACTTAGGCTTACATTTCTGCAAGGAAGGTTGATTTGTGTGATGGGTACTACACTTTGCTAAGTTAGGAACTGGGGTGTGTGGGGGGAATTTTCCTTGAACTCCAGGGAAGGGGGAGTTACAGAGCTACAGCCACCTGGACTGTGGTTCGAGCAGGCTGAACTGGGTGTCTGAAACCTGCCTGCTCGCCGTTAACTGCAAATGGCTGAACCTCTGGCTCATGGCTCAGCATTCACATTGCTCAGGCAGTGTGTGTGATGGGTGGTCTGGACTCATGAATTCTACAACTGTGAAAATACAAAACAAAATGAGCTTGCCAGGCACAAAAGTACAGTACACAAACCTACATATACAGTACATATAAAGAATAAGTAAACTTCAGAAGTCCTGGTATGAAACAGTCTGAAGTACTGATGAAGGAAAAAAAATTGTCATTGTTCCACCTTGTTTTCCTGCTTATAGTAATAGCTAATGTGCAACTTTGCCAGAAATACCTAAAATAAACTGAACTGTGGAGACTCACAGCATGAAATGACACTCCCCCAGCTCTCTTCATTGCTGTTGTTGTGATTCAGAGAGCCTGCAAGTGCCCGGTGAGAGGTGAAAAGTCTGATGGATTTAGTGCCATTTGAGGGAGAGCAGCATCAAACTTATCGTGTTATGATGGTAGTTCCTGAGCTCATTGGTTTCCATCTGGTCTGGATGTGGCCTCTCTGTTCTGTAGTCCCAGTGCTGATTGCAGCAGGGCAACCTTGCAGGTAGGTGATAACCTCCTTTGATTTAAGGAAAAGGATGCTAACACACCCAAGAGCTTGGGCTTCAAAAGGACAGAGGAGTCAACTGCAAAATGGAGCTTGTGACTGGATTTCTGAGCAGACCTCCCTCTCTCCTGCTGGCTGGGGAGGCCAGGTGGGTGTTCTCTCAGTGGAAATGCTGACATACCTGAGCATCTGTCACTGGATTTCAATCGTTCCATTTCCTTTGCTCCCAGAACAATGAGGAAAGTAAGAGGAAATCTGAACAAATGCTCTGTGTGACAGGGAAAGGAGAGGAAGCCTGAAACAATTCACTGGGCAGCAGTGGAAATGAAACTGCTGCATCCCACTGTGCTCAGGAGAAATTGTTTTAAAATAATAAATTAAAAAAAAAAGAAAAAGAAAGAAACACCCAGTGTAGATGCTAGTTATGACCATGTTTCAAAAAATTACAGCAGTCCGAGTCATGAACTTGCTATATATCATCAATGTTAAAGGTTAAGCCTGGCCAGCACTTAGACATGCACCCTTGTAAAGGTCACTGGGATGTCTCAGGAAATGGAGTTAGGGATGTGACAGGAAGTTGCTACTTGTGATTCTTTGTTAAACTCATTGCACATATAAAATGGTAGGTTCTGTTTTGGTGGGAAGCAGGGTGGACCAATTCTATTCTGGTGAAATTCCAGTTTGGGTAATTCCCTTTTGTCAGTAGATGTATTTGAATAAAAGTTCCCTCCTGTCCTAAATTACTGCTGAGAGTGCAGATGTGTGATGAAATAAGTACCACTTCTAAATGGTGATTCCCATTCTGTGCTTTTCAGCACAGGACACTGCAGATTATGACTGGATTTAGAAGTTTTCACTCCAGGGCTTTCAGACTTGGCTTTTGACCAAGTATATTCCTAGCCCTACTGCATGTTACAAGCTCAGTTTTCCCAAGGCGGGGACAGGGTGGGAGCATCCACAGCAGGTGAATTTTAGTGCAGGTATAATGCAAACTATTTCGTAAGGGATGCATAATAAGACAGGATGGACAGTGTGTATAGCAGGTCACAGTAAACAGTAAATGGTTCTGTCTACCCACTGGGATGTCCAGAGATAGGCTATTGGTGTATCCTGGCTCCCCGACTATACCTGAGCTCATTTGTCAGACACTTTTTATTATGCTTTCGAACACACTATGTGACTTTGTGTTAAAATCATGTTTGCACTTCTGCTTCACCATTGAATCATTCCTCCCTGCAGCAGCTTCAATAAAAGGGGAGTAAAAACAGCATCAGGAGACCAGGCTTCGTAACTGCCAGCCCTGCCTAAACATCAGATCACACATGTACACTTCTCCCTCCGCTGACAAGATGCCAAAGGAAGTGTTCCACCAGCGCATCTACTATTCTAAAGGGTAAATAACTACTAGTAAAAAAGCTGCTTATTGAAGTTGCTTGCACCAAATGCTGCTTGTGACTTTAAAGGAGTCACAATGTTGGAACTAAGCCAATACAAATGCTGGGGTAGGTGCACCCCATCCCAACCCAGATCACTTGCTTCTGGTGCTTTCTCTGTACCAGCTGTGGTACTCATCTGACCCAGCAGTGTGCTTTTTCAGGGAGCGAAGGAGTAATAAATTAATTTTACCCCCAAATATGGTAGATTTCTGGCAGCACAGTTCCCAGAGATACCTTTCCAGGGTATCACATGAGATTCAGTGCTGTCTGCACTGGAGGAGGCAGGATGGCATGCCTGGAGCTGGGTGAGGAGGACAGCCACCTCCTGCCCTGTCTGCTAGCTGCTAGATCAAGTGTAGCTGAGGTGTGAGTGTGCAGACATAGATCCACAGGACCACCTGACTTAAAAGGTATCCAAGAGTAATGGATGGGTTTTGGTGCAAGGTCGCACAGCTCCCCTGTCCTGTGTAGATCTTCCAGACGGGGGATCCCACTCTCTGCCTAAGCCGTCCTTTGTATTCCTAACAAACTAATCCAGGGGAGTGGCTGAGACCTGGCCAGGGGAGTGTTGTACCTTAAGCTCAATTACACTCACACAGCAGCACTGCACAACCACCCAAATCCAAACTTCAGGTGAAGGGTTAGCCTAGGGAGAAGCAGAACAGAAGCAGGATTTTTTGCTTCTGTGTGGCTGAGACTGGAAGCAAAGTATCTGATTTGTCCCCAGCTGCTGAAACAGTGGTTGTGATTGCAGTGCAGGACTGTGCTGAGCAGGATAAACCAGCCCTAGTGAAGCTTAAAGCTATCAAATTCAGATCCTTCTGCCAGCCAGATTTTTCTGTTCAGAGCTGTTGCTGTTCCTGTGTTGTTCCCTGCGTGTGGATATGTGGACAAAGCTGCATTGCCAGTAAACTGGGGAGGAGGTAGGAACAGATTATATTACATAATTTTCTCTGTGATGATGAAACCAGCCATCTCATAAGCATTGTGAAGTTGTAACTGATCTGGTGGAGTTAGCTGGTGATATGCTGGAGCACTAAGAAAAATGTCCTCTGCCTTTCCATATGGTGCAGTTCACACTTATGTGCTCACACATATGCACCTCAGTGTTTGCATGCCAGAAACTGACATCCACAGTGTACGTGGGCTAATGTTCACACCAGGGTATGCACTCACACAGACAAAACCATGTACACTCATACACCAATGCCAGCTTTATGGCATGGAGCTGGGGACCTCACTTTTCATTCTCACCTCCTGAACATGTCCAGATGCTCATATCGATTCCATGACTCCAATGCTGGAGCATGAAATTGAACAGGGTGAGCCAAAGGGCAGGAATGTGGTCACGTGCAGGTGGGCATAGGGACACTGACACAAAAGTGCTTCATATTCGTTTAATCGAACCAACAGTGTAGTTCAGTTTTGGCAAACAGACATGGGCATTACAAGCATCTGAATCACACTCTGTGGGACCAAGGCTTTTGTTTTTCTTATGTGAAAAAACAAATGTTGAAGTCACGAAAGGAAGAGACAAAAAGGACAAGGATTCAAGCTTTGTGAGATGGGAGTGTTGCCCTTCCCTAGAGTTTGCTCAGTGTTACAGAATTACAGTGTGGGTTTTTTTAATCATTTTGATATATGCATCTGCAGAGAAGTTTCACTTATCCACTGAAGCTACTTGTGAAGGTAGATTATCCCTGCATTAACTCCTCTAGCTGTCTCTAGTTACTGGGAGCTCTTCCTTGTACCTCTTCCAGGTGCTGATGTGATCCCCATCATCACAGTACTCGAGCATTTTTCAGTATTTGTCCCAGAAACATCCTTGTGAGGTAGGGAAGTGCTACTATCCCAATTTTTAGACAGATAACTGAGGCACTGAGGGGTCAAAAATCATGAAGGACATATCTAGCAGAACAGTCACTTGAAAGAGGGTTCCAGCCCTTCTTCTGGCGTCATAAGTGTTCTGCCACTGAATCATCCTATTCCTCTCACCCCTCTTGAGAACTAGTACCAATATATATTTTGCTAACATGAAGCCTTCCCTGCGACAAGGGAAGCCTTTCCCTGTTACGAGCATATGTAGCTCTCCATGAGTGCTGCCTCCTCCCTCAGACAAACCACTGTGGGTCTCATAGGCTGCTTGACTGCACGGAGAACAGCACCTCCACCTCTCAGATATGCTTCCATCACAGCTAGGCTCCAGCTCAGACCAGTAGCACCAACCTACATTTCCCTCCCTGCTGCAAGAGGTATAACTGCTTTCTTTCACCAGTGCCCTGAGACAGGCTCTGGTCCCAGGGTCACTGACCTGTCCTTCTCCTGCTTTGGTTTATAAGATCTGTCATGTTTCACCTATTTTATAGTTACCAGCATTCCAGCCATGCTTTTCTTTTCTACAGGGACTTGCCCTCTCTCACAGCCAAAGAACAAGTAGCTTGCTCTCACATGCCACAGACTTGCTTTGCCTCTAAGAACAGTGTCTTTCCTTTGCAGCAAAGGTCACCTTTTTAAAAGAAAAAAATATATACATCTTTAAATACAATACCAAAACCTTAAAATAATCCTATGTAAATAAATAGAACACAAACATCACAGTTCTCAGCCTGCAGAGGTTTCTTCAAAAAGGATAACAATTTCTGGTCCTGCTGTTTCACCTGGGAGTGATGAGCTATCCATACAGTCTGTCATATCTGGAGCTGCTTTCTTCAGCAGCATTTCCAAATGTACCTTGGTAACAGGACAGTACTGAATGAGGAATTGGCAGCTGCTGGCTTTTTGAGGGTACCCCATCTCTCTTACCATTCATAGATTCATAAGTTATTTACAAACCAGCTTCAGTCAGCACTAGGACTGAGGGATTTCATCAGCCTCCTAAATGCTGCTTTTTGCTGCCTTGGGGAGGCAGAGCTGGGCAGATGGCTGGGCCAACATGGGCCTGAGGAACCGCCACTTACCCGTGCCTTCAGGCTCCGGGATCTGCTGCTGTATACACAATAGTCCATCAGAACCTCCAACCTGAATCAGGTGGCTACTGTCAGTTGGTGGTGTGTGTGTGTGGAAGCTTTAGCTTCCTATCAGGAAAGAGTTTGTGTTCAGATGTAGATAAGGCACATGAGAGATGTGTGCACCTGTGTGGACTAGCACCACCAATATTACGATAGCAACAGGTAGCTAGCTATTGGTGCTAATGGTGACAATTAATAATGTAATGTCTCCCAGCCTGGTTTTAATGATAGGGCAAACAGTGTTTCAGCTGGATGGTCTTAGGATCTCAGCAGTCATTTTATCACCCAAGTTGGGTCTCCTAGTGTGTGGGGAAAGCTCTGTCCTGGACTCAAGAAGTTCACAGACTTCATCCATCGCCCTAGTGCAGGTCTCAAGGTTGGCAGCCAGCTTCTGGATTTTGGCCTTCAGCACTGCCTGGCTCACTTTTGTGACCTCCTTTGTGTACTCTGGCACGAGAAAGCTGTGGGAGCCGCAGAAGACCATGAAGCAGACGGAGTTGTACAGTGAGATGGAGGCTCTCTTCTCTGACTGGTGCAGTGTGGGGTCCCCCGGGCTCTGCCCCCGGCGGAGGAACTCCAGGCAGCCGAGGATTTCCCTCATCTGTTTCCGACAAGTCATAGCGATTTCCTGCACCTTCCTCACCTCCCGGGAATTGCAAAGCACTAAGGAGAGATCGGAGGTGATGCTGACAGCCCCCCCGGCTGTGGCCAGACCCAGACCCACAGCTGATGCCAGGAGAGAGGCTCCTAGTGTTGCCGGGCTGAGGGACAGCCCCACGATGGCTGTGACTGCTCCCGCAGCAGTCAGGGTGCTCCCGCTGACATTGGCAATCAGGGACCTTTTGCGGAGCTTGCTGAGTTTACGAGCTGCCTTGTGAAGGTGAGCAATTTGGCCACGCAGCCTCTGCCTCTGATCCAGCAGTGTGATGTGGAAGTTGTGCGTGGGGTCTAGTGTTTGACGAAAGGCAGCGCCGCTCCTCTCCATGGCCTCTGTCCAGAAACAGAAAAGTCTGGGTTGAGATTTATGATAAAAACCTCATGAGACATTCTCAGTGTGGAACATCATTTCAGGGATGGCATCCAGCCAGTTTTTCCTTTGCTTCACCCAGCTACATGGAAGGTTTGCCATCTACACACGCACATACACACTCACACACACACACACACGTGTACACATACGCAGGTGTAAATTTAATTACCATATTCCACTGTTTTTCTTGTTCCCTGAGAAGACTAAAGTATCTTAAAGGCTGGGGTCAGGGGTGCTGTTGTTATTACCTCTGTGAAGACACTTCCAATCCTGGGGACAGAAATTCCTTTGAGATTAAGTGACTCAGTGCCCAGAGCAGTAATGCTGCCAGAACTAATGTGTTGTTCCCATGATTGTATTCCCAGTATACTGCAGTATTCAAGGTCATCTTTCACAAGAAGGGCCAGGCTCCAAGGAGGTGAAAGCCACCCATCCCAGGTTGCTATTTAGGGGTCACTTCCCATTAAAGGAGGATAGAGGGAAGCTGCTGAGGGGAGTCAAGGTCTGGCTTTTCCATCTAGGAGGTGAGAAGCTCATTGATATCTCATATGGGTATTGTGAACATCCTTCCTTTCTTTAAGCCTAAGCAACTGTAGGTCCTGCAGCATTTTTTCCTATTGTGACTTGGCGTCAGGGTCTGGACAAAGATGGGAACCATTGTTCTGTGGTGCTTAGTCCAACCAATGGTGGTGGATCCCCAATGACAGTGGCAAGGAGACCTTGTTTAAAAGGTTCATGAAGGTCACATCAGAAAAGTGAGCCCACTTTCCATGTGCACTCCCTTGGGAATGGGGGAACAGGGGAAATACAGGGGCCTGTGAATAGAAAAGGCTTGAAAACTATTGCAACCTTCCCTGGCAAGATAGCAGAAGAGTGTCTTCTCTTCTAGAGGATGAACCTTCATGCTTTCAGTACTAGGCGATCTCTGCTCTTTGTCACAAGGGTAGAAAAAAATGTTCCAATAAGCATTTGCAGGTTGCAAATGTGCTTTACAAAGGAAGCATCCCTAACTCTACTTACATATAGGGCAACTGAGGCAAGGAAAGCAACAGGAGTGTAGCATCACCAGTTGTCTGATGGGAGCAGAGCTTTTGTGCTCTACAGCATTACACTGTGCATAAGGTTGTGCTGCCTCTGCACCTGGCAAGGTCTAGCTAAGAAGCTGTTTGCAGTTCATAATGCCCTCATAGCTAAAAGATGTCTCTGTAGCAGAAAGATCCTGTCCCAGAGACAATTAAGCAAAACTATTAATTGCTGCAGCCACTTTTTCACTTCTGAGTCTTCTGTACTATGTGAACTGGAGGTGTCTGGCCCCTCACAAGAGCACACTATATAGTTAATATCCTTGGGGCTTTCATTCTGCTGAATCCTTGTGTTTCAGAAGGAGGAAACCTCCTGTTATAAAAAGTTTTTCCATCCTAAAGTGTGTAAGTAATTCTCACTGCAGATTTTTTCCCTTCTACTTGGATGGATGTCCTGATCCATCTCACACAGAATCCTTTAGGACCTTTCCCTATGCCCTTCAGAACAATGACCCCAGGCTTTGTTGGTATCATTTGACCATTTGAGCCACTTGGTACATTGTGCTTTTCTTAGCTGGAGACAGTGTCCTTTTATTTTTTATACTATAGTCAGAGATGAAGCTAAAAGCACAAAGATTAACACTTATGTTAAATGGATATTGGCATTGAAATGAAAAATAAGCATATCATCAATAACTTAAAACCAGATCAATATGATGCTTGTTAAATATATCAATTCCTGTGGCCTCCTCACGATTTGTTCTTTAGATTTTCATGCTGAGAACAGTCTTAGGTAATAACAGCAGCCATCTCACTGCAGTTAATTGAAGAGTCATTCAATATATAACATAAACCACACAGTGATGCATGTCTTTTGAATACATTGATTATATGCCAGCATAAAAGAAAACAAAGCCAAATCATGCTTCTAGATAAAAACCTCCCCAACAATAAGCTATTCATTAGTACAAACCCTGCAAAACTTTCCTAAGATAGTGCTCATAGAGTCTCCAAAAAATACTGGTTCAAACTTACCTTTAGTTTCCAGCCGACCTCCTCAAAGACTAATTTTGATCTGTTTCTGGAGGAGACCAATTTATAGCTCCTGTGGACCAATTGCAGCGATGGGAATGCTTTGCCTCATACTGGGAGTTTGCCATTTCCTGCTCTCCCTTGTGCAGAAGGATGTGACACACTGGAAAGTGACCTGCGGGACAGCGAGCACACATCACGTTCAGGAAACAATCCCTGCGAGTGAACATTGTGTGTTCGCTTTTCCTGAAGTAGAGAGGGAAAAAAAAAGTCAAAAATCTCAGCCTATTCCTGGTGCTGAGCTAGTGCAGTCGTTCCCCCCAGGGAACAGTTCCCTTTCCTTTCCCTGAAATAGCAACTGACTTTACTCTGTGCTGGAGCTGCCAATTGCTTGGTGACTGAAGT
>NW_009924049.1:8759-14638 GCF_000696875.1 Nestor notabilis | reverse complement strand
CCCCATGTCTAGACCCGGTGGACCATCAGCCAGCCAGCTTATTTCATTCAAGGCCAGTGTACATTTAAAATCTCAGCTCTCTGGGACAATCGTGTGTGAGACTGGCTGGAGTACAGCAGCGCTGTGTGCGAGCTGGAGCTGTGCTCCACTCCATAAAAGGGAAGCAGCTCCACAGTAAGACAATCGCTCTGAATTCCCATCCCTTTTCTTGAGTAGATAAAACCCTGCAGCATTCTGCAAAAGGAGGGATTTCCCTATGTTTTCGCTCTGCTGCTTAACCATGGGCACCATAATGGTTGAGGGAAAAGGAAAAAAAAAGAGTTTGGCAAAAACATAGGTTGTTTTCCTAAGGTTCCTGCCCAGCAATGATCACAATGAAAGGGTCATTGGGATCCCCTCTTTTGCTGCCTGCTTTTGCCCAGAAGTTGTGCCCACGTACAGAGGTGGCCAGAGGGAGGAAGTGATGAAGATGCCAGGGGGGAACAATCTAAGTGAGACTTCTGGCACTGCCTTTCACACTGAGCCAGGACCAACTTTAATCAAAGACAGGTGCTTTGGATGAGGTCAGGGAAATAGGATTTTCTTTTGGTGGCACTAAGTGGTGCAGCCCAACTTAGGCTCAAGTGGCATGTGTCCTTATTGACACAGGGCCTGTAGCAGCAGGGACATCTGTTTTCAGCAGTTGTGTTGAAGATGTGGCATCTACTTTCTTGCTTGGAGGACTTTTACTCTTCAGGGCTGTTTGGTGATGTGGAATCTCTGTGTCCTGGTGTCCCTCTGGCCTAGCTAATCTGAAAGCTACCTAGCTGTCACTGAGTGGTAAGGCTTCACTGTTGAATGTGTGGGATATGTAGCCATGCAATTGCTGGGACTGACCCTAGGAAGGCTCAAGGCTCAAGGGGCAGTAGGCAGGGAGAGGAGGCTGGGATTATTAATTTCAATGGGCGTTTGGTTTTATATAATCTTAAAATGACTGTGGAACAGTATGTCAAGTGTTTTGTCAGGGTGGACCTGCATGAGCTGGGACATGAATGAATATATAAATAACATTGAAGAGCTACTTCAGCCTGTCACAGACCTGAAAAAAAGAAAACATTGTTTTGAAGATGCTTAAATAAGCTGTCTGGTCTGTCACACTTCATACATATTGCACGTTAACAGGAAGGTGAGTTTTGACACTGAAGGAAACTGCTTTAGCCCTTCCCTTTGTTTTAGCAAACGTGCTTGAATTGGAGCCCATGTGACTTGGCAGAGGTTTACAGTTAATAGACACAAGAGTTCTTTTGCACATTCCCAAATAGAATAGATTTCTTTTTTTATGTAATTACATCTGCATGAGGACTTGTGCCAGCAGACATGTCCTTGCTAGGACAGTAAGTTGTGATAAAAATGGAAAAAATGAAGAAAAGAAAAAACAAGTCTAGAATGAGCCTGAGAAGATGACACAGTTTTTATTGCTCTTCTTCCTTTCCCAGTGCTCTTCTTTCAATATACTCAGCTGCAAAATGTTGTCAGAAACCCCCGTGATGCTCAGTGCGTGGGTGAGGGCACGATTAGAGTGCAGAAGAGAAAATTCACTTTTTAAAATAGTATTCCCTCACAGAGTTTCCTTCACACTGAAAGACCTGCACCTCGCGTAAGACGAGATGCTGGTCTTAGCCTAGGATGGTTTCTCATGGGGATCATCCCTGGGCTCCTTCACCATCTAAAGAGAACTTTTCGCCATAATCCACCCCAATAATGAGGAACATACACAGAAAATAAGGACTTCATCTAAGGAGCTCAGATGTCAATTTGATTTTAAAAATGAAATGTAGTTAGAATAAGAAACAATATTTCCTAGGGAGTTTCCTTACAGCAGTATGGTGTTATCTGTTTTGTCCCTGCTAACACTCTCACAAGCACCCCTTTGGTGACAGTGCAGGTCTGCCCTTCCACCAATAACTACAGAGACCTTCCCTAGCAAAAGTGAGCAAGTAGGAATGGGAGCAGGATGGGAGAGGAGCCTCTTTTCTGAGCGCCTACCAGGGATTGAAAGGCTTGCAGCGCCATTAGCGTACCTGCCCCGACGTGAGCACATCTGCTGAGTCACCAAGTAGGATCCAGGAGCCTGCTTGGAGTGAATCTTAGCTAGTGGGGATCTCAAGACGTGCAGGGTACCTGTGACCTTCACTGGGTAATCCTGCAAGCTGGTGGAGGGCTCACCATCCTGCCTGCTGTAGGTTTTCACCCAACCCCTCAGCTGCCTCAGCCTCTTCATTCTTGGCCTGTGCAGCACTTGTGCTAGGGGCTGGAAGGGGCACAGCAGGTGTTTTGCAACTACCTTGCCCAAAAATGGTCCCTCTGCTCCACCCTTTCCCATCTAGCTACATCCTCTTGAAATGGGCAGAAGCCAGACCCATGCAAAATCTGCCCTGAAGGCACTTTATAGGAGCAGATGACCAGCAAGGGGAAGGAAGGATGTTTTATTGCCTCAGCTCTCTTCCTTCCAGTGAATTTTGGCAGAAAGGACTGGTCTTTCTGCTGTTGTTCTCTCCAGCAGAAGGGATATATAGAAGAAATGTTTATTGTGAAGCTGTTTGGAGCTAGTGCAGTGTAACATTTGAATGTAAATGTGCAACATTTGGAGCTGAGTTTCAAAGATACACTTTGATCAAATAAATGAGTACATTTGAGTAAATTCCAATTCAGATACCATCTTTTTAATGGAATTTCCATCACTCTTGGTACTTTCAACCTTAACTGCTGGATTCTGGGGTCACTTGAATCAATGACAAGTTTTAACTCTTCACAGCAAGACATTCATTCAGATTCAGTGGGAACTTGAGTGGGCCAAAACTAAAACAAATAAAGCAAATTAGATCAAAAAGGTCTGCATTAGGCTTTTAGAAACCTTACCAGTAGATCCAAACTAAATTTTTGAAAGCATTTCAGAATGGGTTAGGACTCTGGTCAGCAGGGTGTGTGTGACTTCAGCTGGGTTTGGAGAAAGCTACAAAGAGCAGAGCAAGGTGTAAGAAACCAGACAGCCTGTGGGATGGAAACACCTCTTGTTAGTTCCAATTTGGTAGGCTATAAACCAAGTACATTGACTGTGCGTGTTCCTGCTTTGTAAGCAAGCATGCATGTAATGAAACTACCATCCTAAATTGCTTTGTCAAAACCCTGCTGGTGGTATCTGCAGAGGTCAAATATTTATTTGGACATAGAGAGTGAATTTCTGCAGTGGACTTAAACAGACCAGCTTATATTGTCATTTGTCACCTTTAATTTATGTGTTGCAGTGCAGGCTGTGTGCCATAAGGCACTCTCTCTGACACAAAAAATCACAACTCCCCACTTAGCCCCACAACTCCTCCAGCCTTGCCTATGGAACAGCTGACGTGACTGAGTGTGGCCATATGCAGGTTCTGCTGAGACCAGTGCTGCTGGAGGATTTTGCCTTGTTCAGAGTCACAACAGTGGCAGCAGTGTCACAACAAGCAAGTCTGCTACCCATACCCTCAAGCACTGTAGGGATCAGAGAATCATTACCCTATTTCCAGAACTGCAAAGAAACCTAAAAGCTTGGTGAAAAGTAGAAATCAGTTAGCCTGTTTCTTGTGACTTCTTTTCTGTGGACTCCTTCATGGATGAGCTCATCTCACAACATTTCCCTCAAAGAAAATGAGAATTGGGATTCTTCTCTCCTAGAAAACTACTTATTTTCATGAAACTTGCAAGAAGTCAGTGTCTTTGAAACCTAGACTGCTTTATCAAATTCTGGCTGAGATTGCCTGGGAAGCTAAAAAAGCTGCTGGTTGACAAACCTGCCAACAGTCCTGCTCCATAGCCATCATTTCTGTAGGGAGCTAGGCTAGAACAGTCCCTGTGTCTTGCAACCAAAATGAAAGGCACAGATGTCCTGGGTTTCTTATTGCTCTTTGCCAGTGTGAGTCTTGCAGTGCTTAGCCAATCTTTGGTTTCATATATTGCTCTGTGGTCTGCCAGGGCAATGTCCATGTCATCCAGTGCAGCAGGGGAAGCTGCCGGTGCAGGAGCTTTTGGTGGCCTTTCTGTTCTGCATGCTGGTGAGTCTGGGCAGTGCTCCCAGAATCACAGTCTGAATGGGAAGGAAAAGCATCTTAGCTGGGAAGCATGGCACCAATAATACGTCTTTACCAAAAAAACCCAAAAAACAACCCCTAATGGGCTGGAAAGACTCAGGTGTAAATCCCTAAAACTAGTCTTGGAAACCTTGCAATACCAGATTACTGGGTACGTGTAACATTCATTAGCTAGGAAATTAGATTGTCTGGGTTTCTATCAGGCAGCACAGGACAGCTTTTACCTGGCTCCCCTATTTGGCCCCTGACAGTAGCAGGTTGCTTTCTGGGTTAATGATCACTAAGAGAGACACTCTTGACATCTCTTGCTCCTCAATTCTTGCTTTCAATTGCTCTGGTATGGCTGTTGGTGAGGTAAAAAGTCTTGGCTTTGAGACTTTTTATCTAGAAAAACTCTAAACTCAGAGGCTTGAGAACACCAAGCAACAATCCACTACACAGTCACATTGGAGGGAAGGGCTAGGAAAATGTACCTTTGTCAGGAAAATGGGATTTGGTATCGTCCTGTATTTACATAATGAAAAGCTCCTAATCCCATCTCTGTACTGGTCACTGGCCAAGGCCAGAAAACTGTGGTGACTGGGTTCACCCCACATACCTGTGTGCTTCTTTACTAGCTACCAGTGCAGTGGCTGGGCAATGCAATTTCAAATATGCTAAAAAAGCATCACATTGAACCAAGAATTTAAAAGAATAAACCCAAAAGACTCGTGAGATGATATGGGGTCTCTGTACAATTATATCATCTGATTTAAGTTCTGTAAAGAAAACTTAACCTTTTTTGTTACTATTTTTATGAACTCTAGTCTTTATTTCTAAATATATGAAAGAAAAAGAGCATGATTTTAGAATCTGTGTTTTATTTAATCTTAATTCTTCTCTTGCTTCTTCAGATTAACTGTTTTATTGATCATCATTTACAGATGCTCAAGAGAGATATTTAGTATTCATAACAATATATGAGCATTTAATTAAAAACCAACTTAGATAAGAGAACTTGTAATCAAGTTTAGGTATTGCAGATATTTGAATAGATTGAGTCTTTCTTGCAGATTTGCATGTTGATTCCATGCTAGTTTTATCAATCATAGAATCATAGAATCATAGAATAGTTTGGGTTGGAAAGGACCTTAAGATCATCTAGTTCCAACCCCCCTGCCATGAGCAGGGACACCACACACTAAACTATGTCGCCCGAGGCTCTGTCACACAGGCTCTGCACATGGGCATGTGAGGATTTGATAACTTCCCACCAAAACTTTCCCCAGGAGCTGTTCCCTTTGTGGCTGCACTTCCAGGGACAGAGAAAGACATTTCAACACTTGTACCCACCACTTCTGAGCAGACCCAACAGGAAAACACTTCCTACAGGCTCAGACTGGGAGCAAGGAAGTGACAGCTATGAGAATGCCAGCAAAGAAGCCCAATGATGCTGACTTTGTTTTGGGAATATTTAGCTCAAACCCCTCATATTTCATAAACGTGGATTTGCCTTGTCCTGGAATGATCACAGTTGTGTCACTGTTGCATTCCTTCGTTAGCAAAGAAGAGAGTTTATCCTCTGTCCTTATAGAAACTGGTACTACATTTGAAGAAGGTGAACCTAAAGTTGAGAGGTTTGGACTGTGATGGAAGACCAAATCCTGGACTCCTCTAAATTCTTCAGGTGTCCTCTCAGTTTTTAAAACTCTTGCAAGACCTATTTTTTGAAGGTTTTGGTTTGTTTGGGCTTTTCAATTATTATTCATTTCATATTGTTAAGTTTTTACTAGC
>NW_009924049.1:0-8728 GCF_000696875.1 Nestor notabilis | reverse complement strand
CAGAAAACACTCCATGTAAGAAATGCACTGTGATAAAAACAAAATGATGAAACTAATTACATTGATTAACCCTTCCATCTGGCATGTTTCACGTAGAAACATGTCAGACACATGAATGGCTAAAGAACGAGACTACAGGGATGGTCAGCAGATGCTTTTGGCTCGGGTAGATTCATCACACTTCCTGAACCCTCGTGAACAGATGATCAGGACATGGGAGGGAGGAAAGGAAACCTGGGAGAGAATGCGTTTCCCTGCATCTGCAGATACGCCCTGCATGACTAGCAGAAGCCATAAGGGCAGGGCATGGCTGAGTGACCCTGTGGTTTGCAAACCCGTGCAGTTTTAAGAAATACTATCTAATGGCATCATTGTGGGAGGTACAAAGTCTTGGAGGGGTAGTAAACCTCGCTGGTAGTGTCTGAAAGATCAGGTAGTGCCTCTTTTTTACCAGTTCAGTAATACAGAAACCCCCAGCCCACCCCAAAATCAAAAAAAGTTAGCAAACAAACAAACATAATAATAATAATAAAATATTCCCTTAGCTTTTCTTTGATTTTTTATTAACCCACCTCAGACACAAACAGTAAAGAGAAACCTGGCTTTTGAGACAAGATGAGCTGGGCCTATGACAAGGCTTAGAGAGGACAGTAAAGCTGTTTGTATCTCCTCAGGTTGGATGGAGCCAAGACAAACCCTGTTGTCACTGAGGGCAGCCGACAACAGGGTCTACTTTACACGTTGCTTCTCACTGCCAGAAGATGCTCTGCTGCCAGCTGGAAATTGACGGGGTAAGATGAGGAGATTCTCCTCTGAAATACCCCCAAAACCTCCTATTTTCAAGAAAGCTTCTGTTAAAAAAAAACCCCAACAAACCAACCTACATCTTAAAACCAGCATTTCCTTTGAGCTCCTTGACATTTGGAGCTCTGAGGAAAGGGAAACCCTAAACTGCACCAGGGCAGAATTAGATTACCAAGGACCACTCTTACAACTCATGCTCACATCAGCATCACAGTCCATACAAGTACTATATAGAAGAGACGCTTGTATGGGGGTAATCTCATCTTTATTTCCTCACAGGCTACACATGGCTACATGTTTAATTTAGTTTTTAAGATAGCTTTTTATGATTATTTTGTAGCCTGTCACCTCACCATATGAGCTCTCCCATTTACTCTCCCCATCCCATTGCTGATTAGAGGGCACATCCACATTGCTTGGGAGGACTGCTCCAGAGAACAACCATGGTGTAGGCTGCCAGACTGAAGTATGCCATTCCTATGTGCATACAGGGTCTTACAGCTCATGCTTGCTCCACACCATATAACGGAACCCTCTTCTGCAATGCATGTTCCTTACATATCCCCAACAGGGCCCTTTTAACATTCATCCCATCCCCACTTTGTGAACACATACTAGATCCAGCATCTAGCTTTCCAGCCTAACTCCATGTTTTGAGACACAGACAAGGAAGAACTGGGGCCAGACGAGTTTCCCACCACTCTGGGGAAGGACATGAAGATGGCAAACTTCACAGGGTACATGGGTGGCTTCTAGGATAAGCCAGAGAGGACTGCATTGTCACAGTCTACTTCAGTACCTGTGTCAGCAAAAGGAAGGAGAAAAGCTTTGCTTGCAATGTGCAAGCTCCTGGGGAAGAAGATGAAAACAGGGTGTTTATGCCTGCCTGCTGCTGAAAAGCTCCCAGTATGCTGCCTGGGACCAGGGAGGGACACAGATGGTAGTTTCATGACCTGGCTGAGAATAAGGTTTCAGCAGAAGCTGGGAACACTTCTGTACACACTTGCACAGAAGAGATGGACCTCGTCTTGATCAAAAGAGAAATGTGCTTCTGGCTATGAGAATGCAGATGGTTGAAAGTGAGATTTTTAAGCGAGGTGTGGGGAAAAGCCAATCAGTAGTGACATTTTCCAGGACAGTGTTACCAAGGACAAGACATTAGCATTGAAAGAGAAGGTCGGGGAACCAAATCAGTGCTGTGATTGTCTCAACATCAGGGCTTAAAGCCTGGGGAACAAAACAGAACACTGGCACATTTTACTGGTACACTTTGGAAACCTTGAGCTTGTTAAAAATAAGCTCAAAGAAAGAGCTGGGAGGATTAGCCCTTGCCTGAACACAGCGCAGCCAGGGAGCTGGATAAGGTTTCAGAAAGCAAATATGTTGCTCTATTTTCTGCCTTTTTAGAGAGGTGTCTAAAGATGAGCATCCTTCTTTCAGCTTTAGTACAGACCAAGCATTGTACCTGAAACACTCTAGGCCGGTCTTCCCATGGTGGGAAGGATTCTAGCAAAAAGCAATCTCTTTCCCCAGAATCTCCTCCTCAGTAGGAGTCTTTTCCTCCTCAGCATAGTAGACTGTAAGTAGGCACTGGTGATCAGACTGCCTACTTCTCACCATCTTTCATGTTTCAGGAAGCATATGGTGGCTGACTCATTTCCTGATACATACTCAAAAATCACACTGCTTTGGATCCAGGACGTCTGATTACCAATATGAAGCTACAGATAATTCACACTTTCTTGCTTTTCTGCAGCAATCTCAACAAACTTGGGAGGTGCCTGTTATCGCCTGATGTGGAGGGAGACAAGAGGTGGAAGCTGGTGGTTTGCTCATTGCCTCCTCTGCAGAACCAAATGGTGAATGTAGGTGGCCTCAGTTTCAGATGAGTGTTTGCTCTCTGGGTCTATCCTGTGACCTAGCACAGCTTTTGTAATAGTAATCTGGCCACGACTCTAAAATTCCTTGTTCTGGGCCTCTTCAAGACTGGAGGGTGATACTTTACCATTTTTAAGTGCATTTCATACTTCTGATTCTAGAGAAGTTGATGTGAGGAATATTAATTCAACCTTCAAGGCGACAACATCCTTGTATTTATATTTCTTGGAAAAGAAAAGGCATCAGGCATCATTAGGCCAACAGAAATTTTTCCCCAGGAAGGGCCCTGGGATGAAATTTAGTCTTTTTCTGAATATGGAAGGGATGGGATAGCTGTAATCGTGCCAGCAATAAAGAAAGAGACTGCTTCATGCAGGTAAGTTTTAAAAACCTCTTACAAGCTGTTCATCAGCTCAAAACTGCCAGAGGAGTTTAGTGGAAAAGGAACAAGAGATATGTGTATTCAGGGTCCCAAAACTAAGCACATTACATAACAACCCCACATATGTTCAAAAAGAAGGTGGCAAAGCAACCCACCAGAAGAATGACTCTTCCTCCAGGTCTTCTCTGAAGATGTCTGCTTGCCCAGCAGCAGGCAGCTCGCCTGTTTTCACAGGTCACTGCTGCCAGCAGCGATTTTTGCACTTAGCTCAGGCCTGTGCTTCAGCTGCTGAACATCTGTGCCAAACTGCTCTTTTCCTTTGAAGACTCTGCATCCCAGCGTCCTCTAGGAAAAGTGCACGGAACATCATCTTCAGTCCCTGCCCTCCTGCAACACAGGGAGAGAGGCCAGTCTCTTCTCCCTCAAGGACGTTTGTCCACCGGTGCTGAGCCACTGTGAGGTCACTGATGGTGGGAGAAGGGAATTGAGAAGAATCAACTTTGTCGTTCAGTAAAGGAGGAACAAAGCTAGGATCTTTCCATGGAGGCTGCAGAGTTGCCTAAATGTAGTGAGTCCTCTTCTGCAAACAGGTCTTTTCCCAGATCATGGGTCACAGAACTCGAGAGGTTAACTAGATCCAAAAGGCAGCTCATAAGTGTCTAGATTAATCAGAGGACAGCTAATATGCTTAGCTGCTGACAGCAAATAAAGGCAATTATCCTCTCCCTGCCCAGGGTGGACAATGATGGGGAGCAGGTGAGCCCCAAGGGCTATACACCACCTGAACCTTGAGACCACCTTCTTCAGAGGAAAAAACCTGGCTGAGGCACCACTGTGACATGAGTATCATGGTTCAGAGTGGGAAGGGAAAGGATGGGAACTCCCCCCCAGTACTAAGTAGAGAGACATGTACATTGTCGCCAGATCAAAACTGTGGGTTAGCATTTTCTCCAGATAGCAGCTAAAAGGTGAAACAGAGGTCTTTTTCTTCTGGCCCCTTTGGGGTTTTGTGACTGTGCTGGAGGGGATGGAAATGTTGTTATTTAAAAGGACAGTCTGGCAACTGAAGCTGGCTGCTGCTAGTCCAAAACCTCTTGAGATGTTTCCCTGTGAGGGTCACTGAAATGAAGGTAGGAGGGTGGGTTCAGATCCAGCTGATCACTGTGGGCCCTATTCCAAGCCAAGCCATTCCCACATTTTGATATGTTTGAAGACTAAAGAGTTGGGAATGACTAAACTGAGGTGCAGTGTGGGAGACCGTGGAAACTATTTGATTATTGCCAAAGAGAAGTAACTGCTTGGCTGGAGCAGAAAGAGTTAAAGAAGAAACAAAGTACATTGTGCAATTAAGCAGAGCAACCCAGCTGGCTGAGGAGGAGAGAGCATAAGATACCAAGACACCTGGCTGAGGAGGAGAGAGCATAAAGATAAGAGAATGGTTATTCTGGGACTGATTGTGAGATGGCGAGCAGTGTTAAAAAACAAACTATAAGTCAGGAACTAAACATGATAGGCTACAAACAGAATGGTATAAAAGCTAGAGCAATAGGCTAAAAATAACTGGTGTTAGAATGGTGTAAAAAGTTAGAGCAGTAGGCAATAAAGTGATTTACTGCATGAAGATGCTCTGGGTCTGTGCCGTTAATCTCCACAGTGCAGGAACTGTTGTTCTCAGCTGTCTTGAACCTCTAGCGACTACCTCCAATATCAATGCTTATTTGTGGAAGTGGCTGTAGAGATTTTTAATAACTGAAATGCACAATTCTGTAATTGAACATTTGCATGTAACTTGGCCAAGGTCATTCTTTATTGTCTGAATCTAGAGAGATGCTGAAGCAGGAGCTTCGAGAGCGTTTTATAGTCCCTGTTAAAGGAGGGGTCCTGTCAGGGCAGAACCTTCCCAGCATCTCCTGGGCCTGTTCCCTCCTAGCATGTCCTGGTCACTCCTCTCACCCTACTGAGGTCCCAAGACCCCATTTCAGCCCCCCTGGGATCATCAGTCCCTACCCCAGCAACGCAGCAACAAGGCTGGTCTCCAGCTCCCCACAGCCCTGCCTGGCCATGGCCCCTCCCCACTAGGAAAATGCTTGATGTCCAGGACTGTGTCTGACCCCAGAGCCCCTCACCAGGTCTGATCCTGTCCCCATTTGCAGACTGGTGTCCTGGTGTGGCCTGTGTGTGTACCGGAGGGAGCCGAGGTTTGTGACAAATTAAAAGTTAAAATGAGGAGACAAATTCATTGCATTTTGAACGCGTTTTATGTTTTGTGTTTTTTTCCCTGTGAAATTAGATGCATCATCCCTGAACCGGTTTTCTGCTGGCAGGAAATGGTGAGAGTGAACACGTATGACTAGGCCTCAGCAGGAGGAGGGTAGAAAACCCAAATCAGACAAAAACTGGAGGATTTAAGTAATTACATCTTTAAGATATGTGAATACATGACTCCCAGTTGTCCCATCTCCAAAATGGGATGGGTTTTGTGTGTTTGGGAAAGGCATGGCAATGTGACATGAATAAATGCAGTGCAGGTAGATACTCATGTGGAAAAGTCCTAAGGAAGGGGAGGAAATGAAGCAAACAGTTCAGGAAGAATTACTCTCAATATGTTTACAAAAGCTGATCACTGAACCTCTGTAAGGTGCTCTTCCTAGGACGTGTAATGTCATCTACAGTGGCCTCTATGCTTTGTGACCTAGTGCCAGGTTAAGTACCACAAAAGGGCATGCAGTAAATGGAAAACTACCCTGATCTTGCAAAAATTGCTTGTTGTCTCGCATGTGTTAAGTTTGGTTTAGATTACTCTTTTTCAAGTTAGTAGGCATATGTTAGCGGTTATAATAATCTATACTTCTCCTGCTGGCTGGGAGTGTTCTAAAGAGGCTTTCAATCTAGCCCTGCAGTCTGAGCTGGCTCATATTGGTAGCACTGCCAAAAAATGTTCTTTGCTACTCTACCAGATATCTCTGTCCATACTGATAGAGCACGTAGAGATCAACAGCATGGAACACCGCTGAGGTCATGTTGTTCTCGATGGTCATCTCTTCTAAGGTGAGGCAGCAAAGCTTGCTGTAATTGTGATGGCAAATGTATGAGGGAGGGAGGATCTCTCTCAGCAAGTGTCCTCCTCGTCTACTCCTTTTTTTTTTAGGGAAATGTGTACTACTTCCATGTATCCTAAGTGAGCTTGATCATAACTAGAGCAAGGACCTCTGGTGCATAACTTCAGGCTTTTTTTGCTGCTAATAACAAAAGAAATAGCAGTATTTGGGGTAGGAGGATGAACCATGGTCCTTGTATATTCACTGCTGAATGAGGTAACACTGTATTCAGCTCTCCTTGTATGCCTTGATTTTTCTCTGGTATTTCTGCATCCTCCCCCTAATACACATGGTGTGATTGATGCTTATGAGATGGTCATGAGAATATATTGTCTTCTTAATAATAAGGGAAAAGAATAATGGAGTAAACATGGAAGTGGAAAATCATGTAAGTAGAACTTCAAATAATTACAAAAAACAGCTTTGAATTGCAAAATGGACATTCAATATTTGATGGAGATCAGTAACCTCAAAAGTGGACTAAGACAAGGACTCCTACAATGTGCCACAGTGTTGCTCTGGCACAACCTGAGAGGCTTGTCCTCTGGAGATGGTTGGTGTTACAGTTGTCACTGCTATACAGGATTTAGAAGATATAGATCTGTATTCCATCTCACTATGTGTGTGTAAGGGAAACAGTCTTGAGAATATCCAGTTACAGACTGGAGGAAAATGTGCTATTGTGCTGCATGATTACTCTTGCAAAATAAGAGTTGCAGAGAATGGGGGAAATTGTTTTATTGTGAGGTAGAAAGGCTTCTGTCCCAACCCCAGCATTGGCATTGGTAATGTGAAAAGAGTTGGTGAGTATAAAAAGATTCAGTTTACAGACAGGGTCACAAGTCTAGGTTTTGAAGGACATAAGAGCTTTTATCTGACCTAGATGAGACAGAGCAGACATACAGTCATACACCTGATTTGAGGAAACTTTAGGAGACAATAATTTGACTACTCAATTCTTTATGCCCCCTCTTACTACTTAAAGTAAATATGTTACAGTCAAGTTCTCTTGCCTTTATAAAACTCCTAGTTAACACTGCTCTGTGAGCTATCCTGCTTCCAACAAAGCTTTGAAAGCCCAGATCCAGATTTGCTGAATTTGATACCTTATTTGCCCTCACTGTCTCAAGAATAACTCCTCAGCTAGGAGACCTTAGCGATGAAGAAGAGTTAAAAAGAAATCATAAGTAGGAGAAAAAAAAAATATTCATTTTTCTAAAGTCCTTTTACCATAAATATGCGAGAAAGGGTCAAACTGTCCATATGAAGTTTTAAAGAGTGGGACTTCGTGAAAGGTCACCCAAAATCTTCAAGCGGTTCATTTGCCTTCCCTGTAGTGGAATGAGAGAGGAATGAGATTATATTTTCCAGTCACAGATCTTGCACTTCACTGAATTAGTGAAGCTGATCATCTGCTCAACATCATATGTAAACTGTGGAAATGCACTTTGTAGACATCAAATACAAATGCAGAAGCAATATGGTGGTGCT
This sequence comes from Nestor notabilis, assembly GCF_000696875.1. Lineage (NCBI taxonomy): Eukaryota > Metazoa > Chordata > Aves > Psittaciformes > Psittacidae > Nestor > Nestor notabilis. The sequence continues at coordinate 1,075 of NW_009924049.1, read as the reverse complement.
AAACTGGCTTACGGCCATTACACTTCAAGGTAAATGATTTAGGAACTCCCGCCAAAGACACAAAAATATAATCAAAATTTTAGCTGATAAGGAGACGTGCATGCTGGTATAGTCACCACATTGTGATTAAACAGCTTTGCATCCCTTTGTGCTGCAGCCAAAGGTTTTATGTACAGAAACTGCTGTGAGTTGATCTGTAACCTGGCAAAAGAGCAGTGAGCAAAAATTGCGATCCTTCTTCATCACTTGGCATCAAAATATGAAAAAAAATGGTACTTTCACATGTCTTGAAGACTCAGTCTCTGCCGTTTTTTTCTCCATGTTACGGAATCATACTGACAGATTTTAGAGAAATAGCACTGTGTGCCTCATTTAGAGTGTGGTCGCTTTCTGTATGTCAGACACTTACATGAAGCTCAGTGATTCGAGACAAACCTTTTCATTTTTCCTCTTCATGTCCCGATTGATTCCATTAACATCAAAGAGTCTTTTGCTATGTGAAGGACAGCACCGGGTTGCAGAGAAAGTAGCCCATTCTGAGGTAAATAAAGTATGTGCTGTCTATGATTTCACCCATAGCCTCCGGAAACTTTAGCTTTGGAAGTACGGGCCGGGGGGGGAAACATCCCTAATCGAGTGTTTCGCAGCAGCCAGAGGTATAAACCTCGGTGAGAGAAGCGGAGACACGGCTCGGGGCAGTTTGTGCTACCTCACTCTCTTTGAAAGCATTTTATTTTAAAGAATGAGATTCTAACTGTTGGCTTTCTTCTCTGATGCAAAAAAGACCCCCTAAAGATTAATACTGAGCGTTCTGACTCACGTTAACTTTAAAGAGTTTTTTTAATTTACAAAGAAAAACGAAACTTTCCCTCTCTGGAGGACCGTTCGGTTCCAGGACTCGAGATTTATCGCCTCCTCTCTAAGCAAACTCCACTCATTTCGCGACAAAACACCGACAGTCGAAAACAGACCTTTCCACGGCCCCCGCGTATGGAAAGGGGGCGAGTTCATGGCAGATAAAGTAGAAAAAAACCATTTTATAATGCCCGAAGAAACACAACCAGGAGCGCGGAGC
>NW_009924048.1:62515-64040 GCF_000696875.1 Nestor notabilis | reverse complement strand
CTTGCAAGCTCCATCAGCTCTTCCCACGTACCAGCACCACAGAAAAGCAGCAAGGTCATGAGCCTCTACTCAGGGCAGGAGGTGAGTGCTGCTCCCTCCTTCCCGTCCCAGTGTCAGCCCCCATCAGGTGTTCACTCACTGTGGTCACTGACAAAGCTTAAAGCCAAAGCCAAAGGTGAAGGGACACTCTGCCAAGCACCGCAGGAAAGAATCAGCCTCTCTAGGAGCTCTGCATGGAAGAGTGAGTGAAGGAAAGCAACACACCTGGGATTAGAAACAACACAAGGAAAAAGCCACAGATACTGAAAATGCCCAGGGGAGGGGAGAGGGAAGAAGAGAAAAAAGCCGAAAGAATGAGTGAAAGAACAACTAAAAGGGAGAGGAATGAAAGAAGGAAATTAAGCGGCGAACAACAGAAGCAAAAGAAACAAAAAGCAAATGAGAGAGCAAATGACTGAGAGAACAAATTGAGGAAGAAGGGAAGGAAATTAACAAATAATTAAGAACAAATGAATGAGAGAACTGAGACAGAGTGACGAAGATGCAAAGCAACAAAGTGAAGGAGTCGGCATCATTCCCTCCCCTGGCCAGGCCAGTGGTTCCCGTGCATGTAACCGCAGTGCCAGCAAAGGGGATTTGCAACACTGGGAGCCTGGCAGCAGCCCTGCTTTCCCGAGAGCCCTCTGCAGAGCCCCACTTCAGCAGCAGCCCAGGGACCCATGGGGCAACACACCCAGCCCCTCCCCGAGGCCCTATGGAGCACGTCCATCCCTCTAACCACTGCAAAGGTGCTAGGTCAGCAAAACACCTGGCACGACCCTGGCTTGCTGCCACAGCCCCTCACATCCCATTTCCCTTTCTCATTTGCCTGGAAATCCCATTCCAGCTGCACATGGGCAGCAAAGCTCCCGTGCCACCCTGAGCTGCCTTACCACCGTGCAATTGCCAAACCAACCGAGACAAAAGGGGAAGGGGGGGTCTGGGCACAGAGCCGCAGCCCTCGCCAGCCTTTTACTAAGCTCTGGCACAGAGCAGACAGTGGCTGGATGTGGTGCCAACTTACTACAAGAGTGGATTTTTAACATTCCTCCCCTCCAGGAGTCAATCGAGGCAGCCAGGGAACCTCAAGCACAGAGATGGGAAGACAACAATGGCAGCCCGAGGGCTGCTCTGTGTAGAAACCCTGCCACAGGACAACAATGACGCAAGTGTCTTCTGGAGCACAGGCTGTGGTAGATACCTGCCTAGTCCAGCCAAGAGCCCAGTTACGGGCTCTAGGGCAAGTCACGTACGAGGCTGGTGTCTCACAAGACTCGGGAAGTGTTCGGGATGTACAGGAAAAGGCAACAAAGTCATAAAAGTGGAGTCATAAAAGCCCAGCAGCGCTGAAGAGCTCCAAAGAGCAGACGAGATGACAGGAAAGGCCCTGATCGGTCCTGCAGACCCACCAAGGAGGAGGGGAAAGAGCAAGGGTGAGGGATGGGAGGAGGAGAGGAGAAGCTGCCATTGCTCCCAGTGGCAGCTG
>NW_009924048.1:40368-62503 GCF_000696875.1 Nestor notabilis | reverse complement strand
GCGGGCCGGACCCGTCCCCCATGCCACAAAGGAGTGACTTCAAGCTCGTTTGCTAAGCAGAGCTGTCCCTTCCCAGTCAGCACCTCCTTCCCTCACACAAGAACCAGTGGGATCTACGCACCCTCCCGCAGACTGAGGAGCTCATGGGAGCATCAAGTCATTTCCTGGTCCTACATCCTGCAAGACACGCCGGCGGCTGATAGTGCTGATCAAACCTGGCGTGGAGCCACATGCTAGGACAATGTGCCACGTTCTGATCCACCGGGCACAGCGCCATGGGCACAGGGACTCAGATGCCCCTCGGCACTGTGCCAGGTGTGGGGGGGATTAAGATGCCCCTTTGGTGCTGTGCCAAACTGGGGGAGGGGGATATTGGATGCCCCCTTTGGCATCATGCCGTGTGCTGAGGGATTCTCCCTGTGGCACCCTGCCAGGGGGAACAGGGACCCTGCAGCGTGGGTCCAAGCTTGGAGAAGTTCTGGGATTGAGGACTAGACTTCTCCCATCCTTTGCCAGCTCAGCACAGCAAAGGCGCCTGCATTTCCCTAACAGAGGAGGCGAAAAGCATTGGAGCAGGCTGAGTGTGTGTGATGGGATCCCTGGGAGCTGCCTCCTCTGCCCTGCCACTCAGAGCACCCCTCACAGCCCGCTCCCAGTGATTGACTGGGGAAAGTTGCTATGACGACCCCGTTTGAAAAAACCCTCAGGAGTTGCCAACTATTTGTGTTGTTGTTTTACAACTGTGGCCAGTGTCACATGAGCGGGAGCCGGCTGGGGGCCTGGGGACACAAAAGCGAATGGCTTTTTAATGGAGTGTCCTGCCAGCGCTTGAAGACTCAATAAAGAGGAGCTGGCGAGACCCCTCCGTGCGGAAGGCCCCGTGCACGGGGCCAGGGCCCCTTTGTAGAGCCGCGGATGGGGTGGGAAAGTTTGGAGGAATCACAAGGAACAGCCTCCCCCCGCAGCTGTATCCCTGGGGAGGGGATGGATCCGTCCCCATTTCAATGGGGCGCTTCCCTACATCTCACCCAGGGCCGGTGCTGCTGCGTGGAGCTAGATGGCAGAGGGTGGGGAAGGTGCAGGAAGGGGCACAAAGGGTTTTCCCAGGAGCTGGGGCTGATTCCGAGCAGGAGGAAGACAGCTCAAAGAGCTGGAAGGGTGAAAATGGAGGAGGAGGAAGGGGAGATGCTCGCACCTCCCAGGAGCTGTCCCTGCTGACAGCCAGACCCTGACTGGGGCTGTGCTGACACCAGAAGGTGTAAGAGCCCCCAAAGCAGGAGGTTTGAGCCTGGGGGCAGAGCCCCTCTCAATAGGAAGTGCCCCAGAAGCAGTTTTGGGGTGCAAGCTGGCAGCATGAACAGCAAAAAGCGAAGAGCACTAGGGCACTTTGGGGTGCAGAAACTCCTCCTGAACTGGAAAGCAAAGGGAAGAGCAGGGCACAGCGATGTGTGTGGGGCTGGAAGAGCAGCCTTCCCAACCCCACGCGATCCTCGCTGACTTCTCCAACTCCAGGGCCTTTTCTTACAGAAGCTATAATTATATTACAGAGTTCCTGTGTAAGCTACTGAGCTTTATTAATTAATCCTGCTTGGTCTCACCCCAGTCAGGGCTTTGGCCTCGTGCAGAGATGTGGAATTTTCCAGGAAAACTTGAAAATCGTCATCAAGGAGCAGAAAATGTTTGCACTCAGCCTTTAAAGTGAAGGGTGATGGGGCTCCTTTCTCTGATGCAGCTGCGAGGTGGGGAGAGGCAGTGAATGCACAGTGCGGCTCCAGGGTGTCCCTGACCAGAGCTGTCTGGAATCAGCATGGCATTTTCCCAGAGAAGCCCCTGAACATGGGAAATTTGGCTTGGGGATTCTTAACTGCAGACTTGGATATGGATAAAGAGAGGCTTAAATATACACACAGCTGTAAACTCCACCTGAGCTCTCAGTTAAGCTACTACAGTCCTGTATTCAACCCAAGGAGACAGCAGAACAGAGGTGAGGGGTACTCGATTAGTGTTTGGATGATCTAAAACAAGCTTATTCCTGAATGAATCAGGAGGGACGTTGAACAAGGCAGAAGTCACCAGCAGCTGATACTCAGCCCTTCTGAGAAGGTTTTCCTTAGGGATATGAGTCTGTTTGAACCCCAAACTGAGACGAAACGTGGAGAACTCCACAGATTACAAAATTTAAACTGTTAGCTAATGCCATGACATATAATGGGGAACTAATGCCCTCAGATTGACTCACCTTTCCCAACTTTATCAGAACATTACAGAGAAGAGCGGAGCAGCACTGCCTGCAGTGCATCTCCCCTCGCTCCTTTCCCAGGCACTTGCACATGGAGAAGGTACATGCCTGCCTGGAAGCTGCTTTTGGAGGATAGGCACAGGCACTCCCCACCCTGCTACAAGCTACAGCTGCAAAACAAGAGGCCAGAACCTTGTTACAAGGATCACAAAGCAAAGTTTGGCTTCAAAAAGCAGCAGTAGTTTCTTCTGTGGTGGTCAGGATGAATAAAAGGCTCACCTGATGAAACTACTGTACTTCAGAGCTCAGGGCATCACACTCCTTCCTTCTCCACACGGAACACTCCCTGGGCACCAAAGACTGAGTACCTCACCACTCTCTGCTCACTGAAGGGCTCTCAATATCCATGCAATCATGACTGCACCCTTGCAGGAACACATTCAAAGGTGCACACCTACACTTTTGCACACATAGCACTGTTAGTTGTGTGCACACGGGCGCTGTTTCCTACCTGCTCATGACTCCCATCACTTGTGCTGATGAAACTCTACCACTTAAGAAACAGCAGCAAGACAGCAAAACACAAACAAACTCACCTCAAACGGAGACATCCCTCCTTAGCACACTCTACCCACTCACAGGGGCTGGGATCCTGAGCATGTCTAGCTCTGTTCTGGATTAATCTCTTGCCTTAAATTAGGTAAACTCACTCCATCCAGGAGCCACTGGCTTCTAGCTTCCACCCTGACAAAGTAAAGGTGAGTCAGGGATCAACAAAATAAATCAAAACAGAGAAAAAGGCACTAATTGGTGAGCACCTGCCTGCAAGGAATGGGAAAAATACTCCCCCCAAAAAACCCCTCTATGAAAACAAAATGCACCAACATCTTTTTATTTTGTTTTTTTCGGTAATTATACTAAAGATGAAAAACTCATAATAAACATCTCCCAGTCCCCACCTGCTAACAGTAATTATAATAGACTCAACAATAAATGGTAAAGCAGAGCAGTGCTGCATCTCGGGAATTCTCTAGGGTATGTGGATTAGCTCGGAAAGCCTGAATGATTAAAATACACTAATTAAAATTTTGTGTTCCTTGGTAACTCGTCTGCCTGGGCCCCTGGTGTTGGCAAAATGGGAATTAACGTGACAAAAGCAACACAGAGGGTTTTTGTTTTAAATAAAGAAGGGGGGGGAGATCTATATAAACAAGTTCTCTCTGCGCACACACACACACAAATTCAGAGGGACACAAACTCTTAGGGAAGAACTGAGGCGCGTTGCTGGTGTTTAGGATGAAAGCAGCAGCGAAAGCCTTCCCTCGCTGCCTGCTTTCTCCCCAAACCATCAAGGAGGTAAAGCCTGGGAGAGAGGAAGGGAGAAGACAAGAGAGCGCTGGCTTAAGACTAACAGGGTCATGCGTGACCAGGAGCTGGGCTCTTTTAAAACAATTAGAGAAATAAACACAGCGAGAGGTGGAGAGGCTCGCGCAGGGAAACCCCGGCACAGGACACTCTTCCGCTCCGTCTCCCTCACGCACATTCCTCCGTGGACTCATCTGCCCTGCTCTTTACCAAAGAAAACAGGACTTTGGGATAACACACCAGAGCTTCTACCCCACTGCAGATACACAAAAGAAATTGAACACTTTTGGGTTGCCCTTAGCAACCTAATTGCATCAGTACATTGCACACAGGAGCCAAAGTAACTGAATTTTGATGAAAAGACGGCGGTAATTTACGGCATCACGAAATTAGTTGTCATAGCGACGGGTTAATTACATCTCAAATTAACAATGCAAGTGTGGTGAAATTAAATATAAATCATATTTTCTGCATAAATTATAGGGGTTGATTAGACCGGGGCTCGGGGAGAGGGAAAGGTTGAGCCGCCATGGGCCTACGCAGCTTTCTGAGCCGACGAGAGAGTCTCCTGGAAACACCGGGAGGAAGACGGAGTAGGGGGGGAATGAGAAAGTGTCAAAGAAAAAACGCTCTGCCTTGCTGCTCATCTTCTGGGGGGGTTCTGGGGCTTTTTATTGTCATCTAAACTCTCCCTCTGTTTCCCCTCGTGGCGTTTGGAGGAAGAGGGAGCAGAGCCAGGCCCATGCGCTGTGAAGAGCTGCGGCTCTTCATCCTGCCCCAGCACTGCAGCTCCAAGCTGGGCGGCCCCCAGCACCTCCCTGGGATAAAACACTCACGGGATAAAACAAGGGGCCAGCTCACACCATTGCTGTTTGTGATCTTTCTCGTGCCCAGGAAAGCAGCCTCAAGGCCAGCCCAGCTCCCTTTGGTGCAGGTCCCCACATGGCATCTTACACCTCTGCAGTCACACTGAGGCTGTCTGGGTTCTAACACATCTCTAACCTCTGATTTCTTGCCTGGTTCGCAGCAACAACATGACCTGTGGTCTGCCAAACTGAGGAAGTCTATTCTTGGCAGAGTCTCTGGCTTGAGGAGTGGCACAGAGCGACCTGACACGGGACAGGGAGAGGAAGGTGATCTCTAACGGGCTCTCACCCGCAGCTGCTGTTCAAAGCACACCCCGAAAAGCAGGTCAAACCAAGCGCTGAAATCAGAGGCTGAAGGGAGCAAGAGAAAGCATGTGACAGTGTAATAACAGCAGGTTACAGAGGCATCAGTGCCCAGCTGCAGTTCAGACACCTTGAAACAACACCTTGACAAACACAGGCAGAGCAAAGCCCCCTCCGTGCCCTGCCGGGGGGGGACTCCCAGGATGGTGGGATGGGCACGGGGAGACGTTGCAGCAAAGCTGGGAGTGGGTCAGCAGCTGCACCACCAAGGAGCTGTGTGGTTGCTCTATTAAACTCTTGGTGACCCTCGGCGAGCGCAGAGCATTGCCACTCACAATGGGACAGAGCTAACAACGAACAACTACAGAGTGGCTAAAAATACGCAGCCCCTGCCTGTGCTGTGCAGCCCCTGGGAGCTGGGTGCTTGAGGAGCTCCAGCCGCTCCTCCTGAGGCCCATCTCCTCCTGGCTTCACAGGGGCACACAGGAGATGGTGCCAGCCTGAACCGTTGAGTCCTCTGCAGGGATGTACAATGATTCTGCAGCCTGGTTGCCAACCAGCCCTGCCCCAAGCAGGGGATGATGCTGAAGAGCCAGGCACCGCTCTCAGGCCCTGGCTCCTGCTTCCAGGCTGGGTGAGGACAGGCACCGTGCAGCCAGCCCCTGTCAGCAGCACCAGGGAGGAGAGGGCATGTGGTAAGTGTCCACCCCAGGAATGGGGGCACATACCTGCCAGGAAGGGATGCACAGGAGCCAAACCCTCCAAGCACGGTCCTCTGCTTCCTGCCTCTCTGAGCAGAGTGAGGAAGACCTCAAGAGAAAGTCTGCAAAGGGCACCCAGGACATATCTGCAGCACAGGCAGATAAGGATTAAGGTGGGAAGGAGCTGCCCTCCCAGCTCCAAGAGCCAACAGAGCCTCCCACAGTCTCCAGCACAAAGGGAGATTCCCATGTTTAAATCCTCAGACATCTCCTATCCCTGAAGAAAAAGCACCCAGAACCTTTCTCACTGTGCCACTCTTGCAGCACTCAGTGACAAACCTCCCAGAGGCTACTCTCAGCCCCAAAACTTACACTGCAGGTTTGTCTTCCCATCCCAGTCCCACTAACCATGCCTGGAACAATCCCCCTGCAGCCATGACCAGAGGAGTGACTGGAGGCATAAGGCTCTTTGGGGACTTCCCTAAAATAACAGTTTCCTGCCACTTTAAAAATGGTTTTTACTTAGCAAGTATCTGCCCAGACTCCTTTACCCTCACACAGGCTGTTCTGCTCATGGTAAAACACTGCTTTGTCACCTCCAGGTGATAGCCTCTTGGTTACCAGCTAGTCCCCCCTGCTCCACGCTGCCCTGCCTCCTGCCCACCAGCTCGCAGGCAGCACTTGGATGAATTACTGAGATACTCACAAAATCCTGCCACATTTCACCTGAGCCTGAGCCGAGGAATTTCTCAAGTGAGGGAATTTGGGGTTTGGGTATTTTTACATTTTAGAGGGGAAGGAGGGAGAACATATGAAAGAAAGGAAGGAAAAAGCCTAAAAGTAAAAAGCCCTCTGGTCCTGGCAGTCGGTGTGATCGATGGTGGTGGATTTGCATGTACATTTCATTAATTTTTCAGCATGCATTTTATTTATCTATGCGCCATACATCTGCTGAAGTTTATATACTTGATAATATATAAATATAGACACACAGCAATCAATACGACATCCGCTTCACAGAAGCTTCCATTAGCCCCCCATCACCACGCCCCCCCCCCGCCCCCCCCCCCCCCCTTCCCTTCCTCATTTCCACAACCTGCTGCCTGGGCACCTTGTGCTGTTCCATCGGTTTCCGATTTTCATTAGCGGTGGAGCGCCGGCTCCCGCGTCCCCTCCCTGCACCCGTTCACTCCGTGAGGGCCTGGGAACCGCACCACGGCCAACGGGCGCCTGCCCCACTGCAGGAGCCTCCCCACTGCCCTCCCCTTTCCGTGTCAATGGGCTTCCCGGGATGCTGGGGCTGCCTGGCACCAGCAAAAACACCTGGAAACGCGCTCAGCCATCCCCTTCCAATGGCTGAGTAGGATTTTCTCTGCCCAAGGGTCCTGAAGAGATGCAACAGGAGCAGTGGTGAGGACAGAGCAGAGCCCACCACAGTCACGGATACTCCCGCACACTCTCACAAAGCCTTTGCCTTCCCTCCCCCAAACACAACTAAGCCAAAGCCAATGCTTGAACATCAGTGTTGGGCAACAGGATGGACCAAACACCCTCAGTCCTTTGGCTGTTCTGTTTCTTCACCCCAGTTTAACTCCATCATCCCACTGTCTTTACTCTCTTGCACTTGCTATGTGTGGGTACACGGCTGGGAGAAAGGGGGAGCACATCTGGCAGTTCCTGGGGCTCTCACCATGCAGGAGAGCTCTGCTCCAGCGCCTCCCAGCCTAACACAGCGCCCTGACATGCTTCTGCCCAGCAGAATTACCTCCTGTGACACGGCTGAGAATCTTATTAAGTGGGCTTTGTAGCCAGGATCAAACCACAGCTGCTAAGAACAGCTTGGGTCAGTGTAAATTGCAGCCTGAACTTCCATTTTTATCTTAGGGCACTGTCTTCTCTCTGCCTTAATTTCTCCTCGATGCTTGGGAATTTTTCTGGAACATCCCATCTGCCCCCACTGTGTCTTTGTCTTGGGAAGAGCTCCTCTACGCTCAATTTCTGACCTGTTACACACCTTGGGCACATCACATCCCACTGAACGTTTCTAGTCCCTCTATAGTAAGGAGTATTTCTCAATATTCATGTATCTGTCTTCACTACAGTCTTTCTTTAACTCAAATTAGTTGGTCCATCTATAGGGTAACTTACACAGCTGCAGCCAGAACAAACACTTGGGAACCACTCAAACTACTTTTTCTAACAGCCAGAGAGCACATCATGTAAGACAGTAACTGGAGTGTGGAAGTACGTAGTTGAACTGCACCTTGCATCACAGGGAAATACAACTGGGGGTGTATTAAAAGAATAACTGGTCTATTATTATTACAGCTGACAACAAGCAAACCAGTGCAAAGCCTGGGGAAAATTATAAATGCTTTCCTCCCCCCTCCCCGTTTTAGGATGGGAAAAGAGATCTTTTATCAGGAGAGAATATATGGGAAGGTATGTGAGAGCAGAGCAAAGAATAAAGCCCAAGTGACACATACCCAGGTCTGAATCACGAGTGCATCTCTTCTGGCTGACTAAGGAGCCACACCATCTCCTTAAAAACCCACCGGGCCTGCGTGGCCCAGCCCTCACTCTCCAAAACCCCCAAGTGGGCGCTCTGCTCTCCTCAAGCAGGAGGAGATGTCAGATGTGGAGATAACAGTGGAGGGTTTGGCAACAGAGACCTGCAGCTCCTGGGTGCTGGTGGTGCTGCCCTATCGCTGCTACCACAGTCCTCCCCACAGCCTGCCCTCTGTGTTTGGAGCTGGCCACAAGCACCCAAACCTGAACTTGTCCACCATGAACCCATCACCTCTGTCCCCTCCAGCCTGCCTGCCTGGCCGCATCCTGCTCCACACAGCAAACACCATTCAGCCAGTGGTCAAGTGGAGGTTTGCAAGGAAGAGAGAGATTGGGAATAAATAAAAGGGTGCCTGTGCCTTTAAAAGAATTTTCATTTATAGGCTCTTCTCCTCTTCCACCATTTCAGTGATCTATATGCAAATATGCTAATGAATGCAAATTAAGACACCACTTTTAGTCCCAATTTAATAGAAAGCATTAAAATACCTTTTTTTTTTTTTTCCCCAAAAACTCCATATGCATGAAGGAAGGGCTTTTTTAAATTTATTTTATTTATTTTTTAATTTTTTTTTAACTTTTTGTTAAAGTCACATCCAGCAGCAAACACACCAGCAAAGTACTGGAGCCAAGGAGGGGAAATCTGACTGACATTTCCAGGTGCCAATTACTAAGATCTTGTTCTTCTTCTGGGAGGACTGTGAATTAATTCCTTCTATTTGTTAAAAGGAGCTATTCAAACTGATGGCACAGTCACCCTCTTCTCACTCCGAGTCTCCCCCACACCTCAAACTGTATTAACACGGTGTGGAATGAAGCTCGTCACATCCATAAAGAGCATAGAATCATAGAATCCCAGACTGTTTTGGATTGGAAAGGACTTAAAGCTCATCTAGTTCCAACCCCCTGCCATGGGCAGGGATACCTTCCACTAGGGCAGGTTGCTCCAAGCCCCTGTGTCCAACCTGGCCTTGAACTCTGGCCTTCATATTGTTCTAGAGCTTACTACATCTCCCCTCTCTGCCTAGAGATCACATTTACAGTCACACAGTTCCTGCCTTTTGATAAGAAGATGTTATCAGGGTTAGATTACACTCACTTTTCTGTGGAACAGATGTGGAAAAGCACCAGGAGCAATGCACACACCATCCTGACTCTCCAGGAGGGACACATCCTGACTGGGGGCTGTAATTACAGCCTGGTACATGGAGGGGCTGTAATGGTGCTAAACCCCAGAGCTATTACCATGGGATCTCCAGGCCTCCATCCCTGAGAAGTCTCCAATCCCAGCACGAGTCTTCCCTGTCCTCTCCAAATATGCTTAGCTTGGTTAAATGAACAACCCCCTCCAAAACCCAACAGATGCAATGCTACGTTATGTTAGTAATGCTGTGAAAGTCTACAGGAAAATAAACTCTGACTCATGTTTTTCAAGATATTTTAAATACCAATCTTTGCACTCAGGCAGAATCATGGCTTTTACCAAAACTTCTTGAGACGAACAATCTAAATGAAGTTAATAGCCACACTTCTCACAAATCCAAAGGAATTCTGCAGACAGAAAGAAACGTCAGTTTTTCCTTGGCTGGTTTCTAAATGAACAGTTTCTGCACTTACCACCTTCTCACCTACAGTCATCATTCCGGTTTGGTTTAAAATCTACAGTTTAAATTCTGAGAAATCTAAACGGTTGCCTCCATTTAACCCAAAGCAACTTGAAACATATTTATACACATATTTTAATTGAGAAGCAGGAAATTGCTCCTCACCCAGCCGTACCTGCTGCACGGCCCCTTCCCCCAGCTCTGCACAACCAGTGCCACAAGGCCTGGTTGGAGAACAAAAGCAGCCAGGCTCCACTCTGCTGACTGGGTTTTAGCTGTGGTAATTTTACCTCCTCCACAAGGCAATGGGCCAGCAGCAACACTGGAGTACATCAAGATCAAAGCCTTTCCCCCCAGCATAATGGTACTGTTACTAAGGGATGTACATGGCTTGGCCTAGGATGAGAACCTGTCCCCTCGTGGAGCAGGAGTCTCTACCCTTCAGCTCCTCGCTGAATGCCCTTCGAACTGCCCAGAGCACAGCATTTTCAAGTGAAAACTGTGTTAACAGTGATCAATAGACAGAACAAGCAACTGGCTGCATGACACAGTTCTTCCTGGATGAGAACAGGGAAAATCAACCCAGCTCCAGCTCTCACTGTGCCAGCCGAGCACTGCTCTGCTGATGGGGACCCGCAGCCAAACACCACTCACCATCCCTTTCTGCTGTGATGCCAAGGTGGCAGCTCCCTGGCAGCACAAGTAGAACTGATTTCTTGATCTAACCTGGACAGCAACAACCCAACCAGGGACCCATCACCAGGGAGTTACAGCAAAGCGGAGGACAGGGTGCCTTGCACAAGGCTGGATGCTGTGACACCAGCTGCTCCATGTGAGGGGGGTGCAGCCCACAAGAGCATCTCGAGGTCTCTGCCCACCTTTGGTGCTTGCCTGCGTGTTGTGGAGCCTCTGGTTGCCTCTGCAAGGGGCTCATTGATGGAGCCTCCACCCAGCCCATCGGACACACACCCTGCACGACAGACGCTGCTGCTTTGTCCCAGGGACAGAAACTGCCCTGTTTGCTTATAGTTTGCTGCGTTTCTCCTCTCCACAAAGCAGGCTGTAAGCAACATGAAAGCACAAAGTGGATAAATAGGCTCCTCTGACATGATTGGGCACATCTCTGAATGTTTATGGCAGAGAACAGATATTTAGATATTTACAGGGAATATGTTTTGTCGGTGCCAAACCCAAGGTTTTGCTGTCAGAAAAAACAAACACAAGCACCGAAACTTGTCTTCAAATGGAAATCTGTGCAGAAGAGAGTGATTTCCCCATCAAACCAGTTTTATTAGATATAAATATCTCATTATTTGTACCAAGTGCTGGGTTACCAAAGATTTTACATGCAACTTTTGTATCAAGTGTGGGAGTATTTATGTATCTACATATATATAAAAGAACCTGATTTGAATGCCATCTGAAATATCTGTGCTTTTTCTCACTTTGCCTGGCTTTGTAAAATACATGTGATTTTGTGAATGCACATTCATGAAAAACACATTGCAAACACACTCAAGACTCACCAAAGCCCATCCCTCCAAACACCAAAATTAATAGAATTAGTAAACATCACAAACACTCCATACAAAACTCATACGTAATACACAGAGTATGTATCCTAAAACATACACAGAATCCTTCTGACTCAAGCCCAAACTCCTACACTGGCCTCACACAAGGAAAAACATACACACATCTCCATACAGACACACTACATAGGCATATGCCCACACAACAAACACCAAGACAGAATGAAAACACACACAAACAGCTTGATAAACACACACATCTCACCCATACATACATTACCTACCCAAACCACAAAAAAGAGCCTAAATATAAACTCCTCCCCAACAATACACAAACATCCCCCAAAAACACACCACGCACACGGAGAGCCTGCCAAGTGTAATCACAAATACACACAGCAAATACCTTCTTCAAAACATACAACTCATCAGAGGCAGCCTCCTAACTACAGAGAAAAGGAGCTCGGTGTGTGTATTTAAAGGTTCAACACCTTATGTCAGCTTTGCCTTTCTGAAGCGTGGGGGAAATGACATACGGACGGACAGAGAGGGGAAGGAGAGCCTGGGCAGGAGGCGACAGGGAGGAGGAAAATGGAAGTTGCCTTGTGGGGAAGAATATGGATCAGGCTGTCATCTGGAGACCCGTCTTCATCCAGAATTAATGCACTAAAGTTCTTTGGGTTTACTCTAAATGGTTTTAAAGAGACAGCAAAAGCTGTGCTCTGGACACCGGGTGCCCTGGCTGGCTCAGGCACTTGGAAACTGGGAAGGCAGCAGGTTCAGCATTCGGGGGCAAGGCAGGGAATCACAGAGAACCGAGGCGGGAGGGAGGGAGGTGTGTTTTTAGACTGTCCTAAAAGGTTTAACCCATAAGCTTGCTCCTAGGGCTCACCCAGCAGGGAGCATGGAGCAAGGAAAGCACAGCCTTACACTGCTGTGCCGGCTGTGGGAGAGGGAGCAGCGCTGGGATCCCTGCTCTGAGCTCCATGAGCAGCTGCAGAACGCTGTGGGAAGGGCCGGCACAGCAGGTCCCCATCCTGCACAGCACTGCCACGGAGTAGGGATCAGGTGGGAAGCCTCCAAGGCACAGGAGCAAGCAGGGAGAGAGGAAGATGCTGTGCGGAGAACCAAACCTGTCACCACTTACGAGGGGCACGTCCTGCGAGAGCCCGATGGCACCAGGGGGTGAACGCTGCGAATCGCCTGGGGATGGCTCCTGGGGCCAGCCCAGCAGAGGCTCCACATGGACACCGGGAAGAACAACCTTCCCTCCACACCCTGCACCCCTCCAGCCACACGCTGTCCTCAGGACAAAACTCTGACCCCCCCGTACCTCCTCCCTCAGTGAATCAATACATCCTTACCTCGACTCCCATACCCCGGGGGGATGCTATGGTTGGGGCGGGGGAGGAAGAACTGAGAGCAAACAACAGCAACAGGAACAGAGTTGAGCCATTTCAATTATTCATATGCCAGATGGATTCTTTTCCTGCCCCTATTTTTTTTCCTTTGCTACAAAAATAAAGAAGAGGGAAGAGGAGAGCACTGATGTTTGGGGAGCAAAGGGAGGAAAACATATTTTCCCCAAAACAAAGTGCAGAAAAGAGAGGGGAAAGCCCCAGCATACCCATCTCTGTGCGAGGAGACCACAGGGAGTGTGAGAGTTTCCACTCACCAGGTAACTCACAAATGACTGCTCTTTTATTTTACACACAGAGAGCAAAAGAGACAGAGAAAGTGCACCAAAAAATGAAGAGAGAGAAAGGGGAAGAGGGACGGTGACAGAGAAAGGGACACAGAATGAAAGAGACAGCAGAGAGAGGGAGGGGGCAGGCAGAAGAAGGCTTTGACCTTCTCTGAAGGATATAAAAAATCCAGCAGCCTCAGGGGACACCCAACTATCTAGCATATTGCTGTTAAAATGTCTGCAAAATTTAATACACTTGGCATGCCATCTAATCAGTCCTTGGAAACCACGGGTTTTCTCCCTCCTGCACTCCAACTGGCTCAGACCTCCAGCGTTTGGGATAAGGTTGGGTACCTTCTACAGATGACAGCAAGTTTGGTGTATGCACACAGGGGAGGCTGGGGTTTAATTTGTGCTTCATTTTGAGGGGGTTGGGAAGCAAAGAGCTGTCATTTTCCCTTTAGAAAAGTTGGTACAGACTCCTGCCAGCAGAAGACATGCAGGGTAAGAGTGCCCTGTGCAGAGTGTGCAGGACAAGACGGGTGGGTGGATGGACAGTGGATGGATGGACGGGTGGACAGCTGGATGGACAGACAGACATATTGCTCCAAGGATGGATGGGTAGTGGATGGACAGGTGGATGGATGGAAGGACAGACTAGTGGATGGACAGGTGGTGGACTGGTGGATGGACAGATGGACAGAAGGACAGGATGGATGGATGGATGACTGGATGGATGGATGGATGGATGGATGGATGGACAGGTGGATGGATGGACAGATGGATAGATAGACAGGTGGATGGATGGATGGTGGATGAATGGATGGTGGATGGACAGATGGATGGATGGATGGATGATGGATGGATGGATGGGTGGATGGATGGGTGGACAGACAGACGGATGGATGGACAGACGGACAGACAGACAGGTGAATGGATGGATGGTGGATGGATGGACAGATGGATGGTGGATGGATGGACGCTTGGATGGTGGATGGATGGTGGATGGATGGATGGATGGATGGGATGGATGGGTGGACGGATGGGTGGACAGACAGACGGATGGACGGACAGACAGACAGGTGGATGGATGGATGGATGGATGGTGGATGGATGGATGGGTGGACAGATGGGTGGACAGACAGACGGCTGGACGGACAGACAGACAGGTGGGTGGATGGATGGTGGATGGATGGATGGGAAGCACAGTGGCACATACCCCAAGGCTGAGCGGTGCCAAGGGAGCGTGCGCACGGTGCCGGCACACCCTGCGTGTGAGTGCACGGCGCTGCAGGTGCACTCCCCTGCAAGCCAAAGCGTGCACACCCCACCACAGTGTGGGCACCCCACCACAGGCAACGCGCTGGGGACGAGGGAGGGTGAAACCAGCCCGGGGACGGGGCGGCTCTTGAGTGCCCACACTCCTCACTGAAAGGGACAGCTGCCTCCACCGCCACACGGGAGCAAAGGAAGCAGTGCTTGGGGAAAACAATAACAAGCCCCAACCCTCCAAATAACAAATGCATCCAACACTTGTTACCTTGTGCAAATGCCTGGTGGGGTGGGAGCTCCGCGGGGTGCAGGACTCCAAAACAGCCGAGTGGGAGAAGTCCACCCTTCCTCTCCATGGGGAAGGGGATGGAGGAGCCGGTGCAGTGAGGCGTTTCAGGTGCTTTCAGCTGTGCCAAGGCAGTCAGCAATGGGGTGGAGATAGGATCAGACCCTTCAGCTGGGTGTGGAGGTTTATGACCTTGGTCATCCAAAGAGGAGTCCCTGAGAGGTGAGGGCAACCACCAGCTCTAAGAGCAGAGCACAGGCTCTTGGCTAACAGAGGCACTGCTGGGCTGGCTGATTCAAGGATGTGGACATCTAACCCCCAGCCTGGGTAGCCTCGGCCCCATGGACCAGGAGGGAAGATGAGAGCCCAGGGCGCTCTCGATGCAAGGAAAGCAAGAGAAGTGCTGAGGAAAGGGCTGAGGCACCAGGCAAGGAGGGAACTAAGCCCACAAACACCCTGGGACCCCGGAGCAGAACAGGCACGGCTGCTCACAGACAGGCTTGTCCTGCAGCTCAGGTTCTTCCCAGCCCGTTGGGACTCTGGCATGGGAAAACCGCTGCGTGGAGAAGCCTCTGCAGCTTGGAACAAAGAGCTCTTGGCCCACTGAGATGGGGCAAAAAGGGTCCTGTGTCACCTTTTCTCTGCAGAAGGGGCTTGGTGAGAGTGAAGGTGGAGTGAGCACAAAGGCCTTGGACAGCCCTGAGAATTATCAGTGGAGGAAGAGGAAAGAGCATGGATTCACAGGGCTATGGAGAAAAGACCGGGAAATTCAAACCAAGCCATGGGCCCCAGATCCTTCCCAGCTCAATCAAAACTTTGTTCAGTAAAGAAGTTAATTGCTGAGGAACCAAATAAAAGAAACCCCACAGGCTGCAAACTGCTCAGAGCCTTTAATTAGCCCAAAAACCAAAGTGGTTACAGGAAAATGAGAGCGTAAGAGGGGATCCCGAGGGAGAACTTGTGCTACTCCCCCTTCTCTCCTTCATCACCAAACAGCCCATGGTAGCAGCCTCTTTGATATCAGATTTGGGAAAAGCAGTTGGGGTTGATTTCGTTTTACTGTCCAGAAGACGAGAGCTCCAGCCAGTGAAACTGGGATTTGAGTCAGGAACCCTGGGGGCTCCAGAGCCCTCCCTTCAACCCCACACCAGATGCCTGCTGGAGACATCGGGAATGCGTTCCCTGTTTGCATTGAGACAGCTGCTCTCTAGCCCCTTTACGGGCAAGGGAAATAAATTCCCTCTAGGGCCTAACCCTCAAACAGGAAAAAGAAGTTACAGGTTAGAAACAGCTTGTTCTTTAACGTGCTGAAGGACTGTCCAGACAAATACACCCATATCTGCTAAACACCACCACCAAGCGCAGAGCTGCTCCTAATCCCCACACAGGCTGTCAAACAGCCACGTTCCTGAGCACCCAGTGTCTTCCCAGCCATTTCTCCTACTGCTTTAAGAAGAAAGCAAGGTGAAGATGAGGGAAGTGCTGGAGTGTCTTAGCTCTGCTGCTGCCCCCACACAGAGCTCGCACCTTGCCCCTTAATTCCTGCCCAAGGCAAATGGACCAGGTTTGGAGTCTCACCCACACAATTCTCCTCAGTCTCCCTTCTGCCAAGGGCTTAAAGTCTCTGGTGTGTGTTGAGCAGACAGCTGGAAGCTCTGTGCTCTGTACAGGTGATGCCAGACTCACCCTGTGCGCATGGGACAAAAGGAGATTCCAGCTTGTGCCAACGGCTCTGGAGTATGTGAGTGTCCCTAGGAGCTGGTTATGGATCCTGCAGTGATCCAAGCTCAGACCCTTCCCAGAATCATGGTTTCATGTGTGAAAACCAATAAAAGACCCTCCAGAACACCATAAATGAGAAATAGCACCTTATGGAGGAAGCATCCAGCCCATCCTAATTTCCAGGCTGATTCCACCCTGCTCCAGCCTACCCCTCCCCTGGGACCTATCTAGCTGGGAAATCACAGACAATCAGGGAGGCTGTTCCAGCCAATTTCCTTCAGGGAACCTGCAACTTCCTCCTGGGACTGTCCTCCCACCCGTTTATTACTGCAGCAAGCAAGGGCCACAGTCCTGCCCAGAACTGGCTCTACCTTCTCTCTTCTCTCTGCAGCAGCGCTGAGGGTCACAAATCTGACACACCGGCTCTGGACAAAGGCAGTGAAGTGGAGGAGGGCTTGAAGAATGAAGCTGGTAACGGTAGGAAACGTGGGTAAACACAGGCGTTATGCAGAGAGAGAAAGAGGGAGGTTCTCCAGGAGGCTGTAAATTCATATTTCTAATTACTTCCTCATGTTTTTCAGCACTCCTCAGTCAAGTTTGATTAAAATGCCTTCCAAGGGAAGACGCTCCATAGAGAGAGCTGCAGTGGAACAGGCAGGTCATGGAGTCTGCAAAACTGCTAGGGGTGGGTGTTAAGGGCTGCAGTTCGGGAGCTGGGTACGGATCAGCTCCCCCCCACCTGCACATCCCATGGGAAGCCACCCTTTGGACAGAGAATGCCAGTCCGGGTCTAGCTGTTCTCATGCTGTCAGTGTATGAAATAGGACACAGCTCACAGACATCCCTCATCCCTCATCCCCAGAGCTGACGTGAGACAGCTTCCACAATAATCTCCTTCCTCACTGGCAGAGAGGGTCCTCCCAGGAGCACGTCAGAACTTCCTATGAACCATATGCCTCAGCAGATGGGGGAAGCTTATGCTCCCTTCCACCTAAGAGTCTCTTATGCAGAGGCTAGTCTTTACAGTGAATAGCAGGGCTGAAGACCTTACCTCCTTGTTTATTTGAAGGAGAGAAAGCCTGAGAACCAGCAGGCAACAGTAGTTTATGTGTAACAGATTCCAGAAGTACGGAAAGGAAGCACAGGAATAGAGAGAGCCTAAGGGAGAAGGCTACTTCTATCACCTTCAGCTCTAAGAAGCCTTGGCACAGCCAATTCTCCTCCTGCCTCTGCTGTGCCAGGCTCCCTGCAGGAAGGGAAGCCCCAGGGTGAGGGCTCAGGATCAAAGAAGGTGCCCAGCACCAGCAGGTCCTGGTTTATCCTCAATGCTGTGGCAAGAGCAAGATGGCAAAGATGCTGCTGGATTTCAGCCTCTGAGTTCTCTACATGGCTCTGGGGAAATCATGATTATCTTGATGCCTGGTTTTTCTCTCTTTTCTCCCCCTCCCCTCCCTGCTCTGAATATCTGAGTGTCTTAATGCTCATGTGAGTAAGGGACAGACCCTGGCACAAACAGCTGGGCCTGGAGCAGGCAGGTTCTGATGTGTTTCCTCTCTTACGTGACTGTCAGGACACAAAGTTCAGCTAACCAGGAGACATGCAGACCATGATACTGCCCACACTGGCATACAAACAAATGATGTAACACCTTTCTGGTCAAGTTGCCCTCCATCATATGCAAGACACAGGTCCAGGTGGCTCTGCAACCTTCTTGTGCCCCCTTCCCATCCAGTCTGTAACAGAAGGACTTAAGGCCTAGGAGAGGAGGAGGCAGAAGATTCCAGCTGCACCTCAAATCCTAAATTCAGGACCACCACTGTGCTTAGGAACAGAAGGGCAGAAAAGCATGCTTCATGGTGCACCGTTTACATGGGAGACCTGACATTCAGACATGGTCATGCCAGGGAAGAGTTCTCTCTCATCATGTAAAGCCCTTGCATGATGCAAGCTGAAAGCTGAGCAAACCAATCCACAGCAGGGAGACTACACACTTATTGTCTTAAATCTGCAATCACTGCAACCTAAGCCAGCAAGGTACATGCAGCCAGAGCACTACACATGAGCATGACCAACTGGAGAGCTGCCCAGCTTGGGGAGCTGCATGCAAGGCATGCCTATGCAGGCAGCAGAGACCAGGAGCATGGCCAGGACCTGCCACTGCTGCCTCTGGAGATAACACGTGGGGTGTTGTGTGCAGGCTGCAGTGCTGCTGACCAGACACTGGATGTGGGAGAACAGGGGGACCCACATGGGAGCGGAGGAGTGTGTGCGGATGCAAAGGAGGCAGCAGCTTGTGCTGGAGAGTGACCAAGTGAGGCAAATCCCTGCACCGCATCCTCCCTCTGGGAAAGTGCAGGAGCTGTGTTTGGAGAGGGGAACCTCTCCTCTGAGAAACCCAGAGGTGGTTTGGGGGGAGTCTCCAACTCCAAAGTCATCCAAGTTCCTGAGGTAATTAATTTACTGCTGAAAGAAGGAGCAGGAAGAGCAATAAAAGGGCCTTTGTACTTGGGGTGGGGCAGGAGCATGGGAAGTCATTTCAGAGAAGGAGTTGGGGGCAAACAAAAACAAAAAAACAAAAATAATAAACTGACTGACAAGCTTACGAGAAAAGCCACATTTTTAACATTCTTAATCCCTAGAATAAACACACAGGGAGGAATGAGGACAGAGAATGTCCTCAGAGATCACTGGAGAGAGCTGGTACAGGCAGGAGATTGCGTGGCTGGTACTGCCCAAGCCAGGGAGAGGCGTGCAGGGGAAATAGGGCAGAGGATGGTAAAATCAAAGGTAGACACTCACCTGGATCTTAAACCTCTCTGCTTTTCTGTTTCGTGCTCTCTATGCTACTGCTGCAATCAAAATTACACTAGAAACACAGAACCAAACATGTCCCACCCAGCAGTGGAAATACCGCAGCACTTGGAGTGATCAACACCGTCTCACCATCCCCAGTCAGCTGCCTTAGTAAGAACCATGACACTGTCCCCCCATCCCCTGCTTTTGTCTCATTCCCATCCTTCCCCAAAGCATCCTTCAAATCTCTCCAGCACAGCAGGAGTTAAAAGGCTGGTTTTAGTGGTAGAGACATGTTTAGGAAGGGATTGAATCTGCGCGTGGTGCAGCCGGTTCCCTGTTTATTAATAAGCTATTTATCATTGGTGTTGCTTTTAATACCATTTTGGCTTCACGTTGTTAATGAAATATAAATACCCGCACTAATGATGTTGGTCAGGAGGCAGCGTGGGCCACTGGCAGCTCTGCAGGAGGGAGGCCAAACCACGGCTGCGACGGCGCGACTGCCAGCCCAGCCTCCGGAACTGCTTCCCCACATGCTGCCACAGCACTAGGAGGGGTGCCATGGGATGCAATGGGATGGGATGCAATGGCACAGCACTGGCAGAAGGGCAGAGAGAGGTTTCCAGTGGCTCTAGATCACTCTGGCAGCCCAGACCCAACCTAGAGCCCACCAAAGCCGCCCAGAACAGACGGTGGCTCCGCATCACAGTTCAGCTCCACCAAGGCACAGCACTGCTCCCTCCCAACTCTCTGCCTTCTGAGAGCACAGGAAGCTGCCCCAGCCCAACGTGTCTGTGCTGGGGACCCTGCAAGCTGCAAGGTAGCTCTCTAGAGGGAATATGTAGGAGATGAAGTCAGATGAGTTTGGTTTGCTTAATGCAGTTGCCCCACTGGAAGAGTGATCTGGAGGCTCTGCACTCCAGGGCAGCTCCCACATGAGCCCAAGACCCCTTCAGCAAAGAGGCGTTCCCAGCCACAGCCCCGGGTAGGGAAGGGGCTGTGCTGCCCCAGGCCTGCTGCAGGACAGGTGGGGATGGAGAAAAGAAAGGAATCTCCTGCCCTTGCAGGCAACAACATGAAGAGCTTGGCCTTTGGCAAGGGTTCAGAGGCTTGCTCTGGGTCTGCAGAGAGAGCTCACACAGGCCTCTCTCCATTAGCTTGTGTCTAGCACCGTCATGGGGCAGGGATTACAAATCTCCCTAAGAAGGCTTTTGGAAATCCCATCTTGCATTACTGTTTGCATTAGAGCAGCCCCTAGAGAGAGCTGAGGCCTGGGCATGCTCTCAGAAAGAACCCTGGGCCAGGTGAGGTTTCAAGGCATCAGAAAGGACTGGTATGGAAAGGCAACAGGCAAAGAGCTTTGGGACTGGTCAGCAGAGGAGGAAGGGGAAAGCCAATGCCCAACGTCACTACCCTACCCAGCAGGCACAGAGCTCCTGAAACCAGAAGAGAATCTGAAACGGACCTTCACCACCTGAAGTCCCAGACCTCTGCAAGCCTCCAGAACAAAACCAAACACTTGCCTCAGGAGCAAACTCCAAACCCCATCACTGCCTGAAGAGTTACTGAAGAGGCAAATTTGGAGAAGAAAATGTATCACACTGTCTTCGCACAGCTCTTCTAATAGTGATTTATCTGGCTCCAAGTTGACCCATTCCCCTAATCTCATTTAACAAGTAGGGAACCAAAGAGTTCCCCACAAGGCTGGAAGCCCAAATGGGAATACAAAGCGCAGAGGATGACCATGAATCCCCTCACCCAGGCCAGGGACACCACAGCCCCTGTCTTCTGTGATCAAGAGGTGGCCTTGTGCCCTCCTTCATGTTGATGCCACAAAAGCCAACCCATCACCTGTGTGAAGATGCTTCTCCCTTCCCCTCAATGACCATCAGCATCCTTTTTTCTCTTCCTCTCTCCCAGGCAGCCAGTGCAGAGGAAGCTCCAACTGGTCTGCACTGGGAACTCTCCTGGTATCCCCTGCCACAAGGAACACCATTAATTTACACTGTTCCTTTAAGATGTTATCTTTTAATTTGGTGCTCCCCCTTTCCCCTCCTCAACTAACTGATTTATTAGTTTACATCTCATAAATTGTAACCCCTCACCTCCCCCTTCACCTTCCCAGATGCCATAAATCCCCTTCAGGCCCTCGACACCCTTCTGCATGTGGTGCAGCCCCCTGCCCCCCAAAGTCACCTCCGAGTCCCCCGGGAGCGCGGGGCTCATTTGCTGGGGGTTTGGTCTGGCTCGTCTCAGCAGCTAATCCCTTGGGTGGCTCCTGTCAGATTATTAATTAGCTAAAGCGGATCGGCCCTGGAACAACATGCGGTTGGACTTCAGATAAAACAGGACGGCAGAGGCTTGGCATGGAGTTGTTTAAAGAGACATTGTCCCTTTTCTCTCTTGCCTTCTCCTGGGGTGGGAGGAAGGAGAGGAGGAGGAGATGGGCTCCTTCCAGATGCTCGCATCCCTGGCTCTTTGCCACCCTGTGCTGCTCAGAGAGCAGCGAGCACAGGCCTGGAGGTGCAGAGGACAGGAATGGCTGGCACCATCCCCACCCTCGCACCTAGAACTTCTCCAGATGTTGGAAAAGCTTTAGGAACCTGTTCAGAGGTTCTGCAGGGTTCCACCTCCTCTTTGCTATCCCTCGTCATAGAATCACAGCATAGGTAGGGTTGGGAAGGACCTTAAGATCATCCAGTTCCAACCCCTCACTGCTCCTTATGGAAAACTTGGTATTTACAACTACCCCAAGAAACAAGACAAAGGCTGTTCCAAGGGTCATCCCCACTTTGAGAACAGGTATTTTAAACCAGAAGAAGCCATCCAGTTTAGGTGTGCAGGTTCTAAAGCTCTCTTCCTTATGCAGTGCAGCCGTCCAGGGCAGGATGAAGAGCGAGTGTCATGGTCACAGGTCGCATTACACAGGAAAGCTGGGGAGCAGCTCACCTCCTCGCTCCCTTCCCACTTTGGATTGTTTTGACTCAAACCGATGAAGCTGAAATATCGAGTCACAGCGGCACTAAACTTCATTACAAGCTCTTAACACAGATTACTTAATAAAAACCAGGCTGCTTTAATTGCTTTTCCCCCATTAGCATTTCTGGAGAAGAAAACTCTGATTAATTTGAAGAGGCACATTTCCCCCCACCCCTTGTGCTGGCCTGTGCACCAGACCTCCTTCCCACACCAGC
>NW_009924048.1:21378-40337 GCF_000696875.1 Nestor notabilis | reverse complement strand
AGCGTCCCAGAGAGCAAACAGAGCACCCAAATCCACAAGACTGAAAAACAAAGGGACTAAGGGCCTGGATGAACAGATGGGAGTAATGGAGTGAAGCAAACAAGGGAAAGAAAAATCTCCTCTCCTTTCTGGCAAACCCATAAAAAGTGGCACAGGGGAATGAGCAAGCGGGTAGAAGAGAACAGGATAGGGGGAAGACAGCTAACGTGGCAGGGTTCAAAGAGCAAGCCCAGAAGTTGTTAGCTGACTGATGTGGTGGGGTCCTGGGAAGCACCTGGAATGGTCCCTGTTCCTTGTTCACTTCCTGCTTGGATAGCCTGTTCCAGGGGAGAGTGGCTGCACTTTCCTTGCTCCTTGCTGGTCACCCCCAGCTTAGGAGCGCTGGAAAGTTGGGAAGGAAGGGGGATGAAGCAACCCTTATGGTCCAGCAGGTCCCTCTGGGCTGGGAAAGCCAGGGATACAACAGTCTCATGTGCAAAGGAAGGAGCCTCTCGGAGGGGAAAGCCAGAGCCCAACTGCCCCAGGGAACAAGCAGGGCTGGCAGCAGCTCTGGGTTCTACTTCTACAGTCAAAGATGCCAAGAAGCTGTCCTTGCTCCATCCCCAAGAGAGCTCTCTACCTTTATCCCTCTATCAGGGATCAAGGATGTCCTGCTACCACTTCCTCAAAGACAGGCTGTCAGAGAGGACAGACCCCTCTGCCCCACGCCATATGTGACCTGGGTAAAACAAGCCTCCCAAAACATCCCTGGCCTTCGGGGCAACTGCCTTCAGCTCCTGTTGTAACTAGCCCTGGCGAGGAAGGATGGCAACCAGGTCCCTGAGTAGGCTGTTCTCTAGGTCAGCACACTTCAGGGACATGATAATCAAGCAGGAACTGCTCCCATGTGCCAACTCCTGTCAACGTTGCAACACTTAGTGTTTTCCTTAAAGCCTGAGCTCTTGCAGGTTACATCAGAATTCTGTTCTGTACAACAATGTCTGTACAGTGCTATCCCTCCCTCTGCTCCCCCTGCTCTCCCACTCGTAGGGCACAGCAACCTGCAATGTGATCTCTGTGCATCCTAAACACATAGAAACCTCGCTATTATTAAGCCTTATAATTGGGGGGAGGAGGGGAGTAGCTTTTGACTTCTGAAAGGACAAGGCCAGCAATATTGTTTGCTCATTTTACTTTCAAACTCACCTTAGTTTGTCCTCTCCTCTTTTTCTCTTGTATGTTCCATTAATGTACAGCTAAGACAAACTCAGCAAGAATCACAAGAAAGACACTGGGACAGATCATAAACTGCCTTGGCAAAATATGAGGGTAGTTCTGCTGGTTGAAACACAGCTCTGCTGCTTCACCACAGCAGATGGCTTACCTGTAGCTCTTAATGGTTAATGTGTAACTGCAGTAATAACAACACAGAAAAAAGCCCCAGCATTAATACATAATTTGTCAGAAGCAATATGCTAAAACAGGCCTTCCATATTCAGCTCAAGTAGTGAGATAAGCCGCACCTCCAGCACTGCCCCATGTGCTGAGCACCAGCTCTGGAATGAGCCCCAGCAGAAGCCATCAGAGAACAGATCACATTCACCTTCCACTATTTGCTCATTTCTCACATTTTTTGGGTTTATCAACAGATTTCTAAGAACTACATTTTGAACATGCATTTCCCTCGAACACTCAGGTGCATACTTCACACTGATTGTTCCAAGTGCTTTCCAACCGCTTTTCCTTGAGGAACTCCAGCAGGTCAGCGCCCCTGTTGGCTCCCACTGGATAGCTGCTTTATGGACAGACAAACAGCCCCACATACAGCCCCTACCAGCACTGAACTGTTCCTACACGTGTAACTGGCAGAACTCTCTTAACCTAATTCCTTTAGCTACCTCCTTCATCAGGGTGCCACGGAATTCCTCCTGCATCCCAACTGAGAGAACTGCTGCTGGATCTAGTAAGGCCAAGAAGAAATACTGTCATCTGGCTAAAGGAATCAGGAGATCTGGCTAAAGGAATCATGAGATCTGGCTTCTCCTCCCAACTCTGCTTCTGAGTCATTATTAGCATAAAATCAGGTTTGTTACATCAGTGAAGCTTGAGTAAATAAACCACGACTCATCACTGTGTTTTATTTTGCAATACCGCAGTGGGCTCCTCTCTACAAATAAACACTATTAATGCTCATTGCATTGCAGGTATATGGGGAAGGAGAGTGAGAAAAGACCCTAAACAGGTCTAAAAGCTTTATGGAGAGCAGTGAAATCACAGCTTTTTTGAGGATACTGCCTTTGACAGGACAGGCATTTAAAAGAAAGGCAACCCTTACTTGGGGAGACTAAGAGATGCCTGCAGGTCTGACAGAGCTGATGGGTAAGAGAGATTGGGAAACATCCCGCTCCTTTTCTGAGGAGCCAAGGCTGAAATCCTGACTCCACTGAGGTTTATGGCAAATCTCGTGCTTGCTTTAACAGCGCCAGGATTTAACCTCCATAAAGTTCAAGTGTGAAGACAGAGGCCTCAGGAAAGAGCTGGCCACCTTCATCTGCATGGGTCTAGGAGACTGAGAATACCATGAAGTCAGAAGAAGAACTGAAGGTGGCAGGAAAGACAAGGTCTAAACCCATAAGGGCCTGGCCTACTGCTGTCTCCTCCAGTATTGAACCTCCTTCTTCCATCTGAGTCTTTGGGGCAGGCTGGTCTCCTGAGTGATACTCACCCAGGTAATTCTCAGCTTTCACTTAAGCACTGGGCTTCTTTAGGGCTGAGCTGCTCCACACATCCACACACGAGCTCTGTGCTGCTGCCCCACAGGCACTCAGACCTCCTTCAACACCTCGGAGGGATCCTGCTCAGCTGCTTCCTCACTTTCCTGCTGGAAAACCTCTTCAGCGTTTGCACCCTGGACAACTATTCCCCCTCATGTGGATGCTGCAGGTCCAAAATCACAAGCTGCTGGGCACAGCCAGGCTTCAGAAAGGGCTTTGGGCTGTGCTGCACGTACCTTGAGTTTGAGACTAAATCATTCTGTGTCTCTCAAGTGTTTCCTCCTTGAACTCTACATCAGGGCCCTTCCCTGAACCTCTGAGCCTTTTCAACCTGCCTAGATCCCACTGCTGGACTTGGCCTTCCATGAGGAGGCTGTATGAGCATGTGCCGTTATCCACATGAGCAGGAAGTGCTAAGGACCACAGTGGACCAGGCTTCAGTCCCATTCCCAGGACAGATATGGTAAGGACAGCTATAAGGCCTGCCAAGCACATGATCATCTTTCCCTTCCTTTGACTTCCCCCCATTCAGCTTTCCACAGCTGCCAACCAAACATCTGATCGAAGGCCCGGGGGAGAGAGTCAGAACTGTCCAGTCTGGTTATGAGTGAAGGTCATTGATCTAGTGCAGACCAGGGATGCGGAAAACAGGGGAGGGAGGAAAAACCCTCTGAGAGGGAGAAGAGAGGGAAGAGAGGGAGGGAGAGACAGCGCCAGGGAGCGCAGGGAAGGCAGCGGAAGTGGCTGGAACACAGTTTCACACTCCAAGACCCAAGGGCTGTTGTCAACCCGTCCTTCATGCTCATATCTTGTCACACTAGAGGTCAGGTCTCCCAAGCGTTCCTGGAGAGCTGAGCTAGCCCATATGGCAGGCAATATGTTAACAATATGGATCAGCTGCTCGTCAGGGCCTCAGCAGATGGATGTGACAACCCTGCTCTTATCCCAGCCAGGCTTTTAACATCTTTCCCTCTCCTCAACTCAGCCCTACCGGAAGAGCTGCGCCCCACAACTGTTGCCTCCAGCCTAGGTGGACCGTGGGGCCACAGGTCAGAACAGGCAACATGGAAATGCCTGCCTTGCTTTATCTGGGTACAAGCAGGCAGGGTAGAGCCCCATTCAGACCAGTGCAGGCAGGAACCGGGCCAAACTTTTATCCAGTGAGAGCGTGCTGTGAATGGAAAGCCCTTGCTATAATCCAGATACGTGCTATTAACTCCCAAGCAGGGTGATACAGTAGATACTGTATTCAGATATATGTATATGGCATGTTACCACCAGATGCCACACGTTACAGTCTAGACTGAGTTTTGTAACTGCCTGGGAAAATTTTCTCTCACAGAACAAGTAATACATAAATAGATGTATATTTTAATGGGCAAGTTAAACTCCTCCTGGCAAAGGCAGGCAAGCTGATTTCATACACAGGCGGGTAAATTTCCACAATGATTTTGCAAGGCTGTTTCATATTCCCCAGCTCAGGATCGGAGCCGTCAGGGCTGGCTGGGCTGGGCCAGCTGCAGTGTGCACAAGGCAGAGTTCCCACCTCGCTCCCATGCAGTGATCCCCAGGATCCCAGCAGAAGCAGCAGAGTCAGCCCAAGTTAAGCCTCAACTTTAGGTTTACTTTTCAGATTGAAGTAAGGGGAAATGTTTTGTGAATTGAAACACAGACAGAGCAGGTATTTCTAATCATTTTCACACGTTTTTCCCTGCATAAAGGCTACCCTTCATCTACCAAACAGGAAAACTCCCCCCAACCTTTCTAGCTCCAGGACTAAACAGCCAGCCTGTGCTTATAAACAGAGTGCAAAAGCAATCACAGCCTAGGGATGGGCTCTGGAGAACGTGCAAACAGCCTCTGTAGCCCAAAGTCAATTGAGCTTGTTTTGAAAGTAGAAGCCATACAACTTGCTCCAGGGCTGAAGACTGGAACAGAGGGATTTCTAGTCCAGAGCACGAGCGATCACAAAGCCACATGCCTGAGAGGCTAAATGCATCTCCTTCACTGAAGTGATGCTTGTAGAACTAGGGGGACCTCAGAAAACAGCTGGAGTCAAAGGAAATACTTCTCTTGTCTCTAATGAGCTTCTGTCCCTCAGAAAACAGCCCCTGAAGAACACTTGGCTTTGTACAGGTAATGCACCCAGTAGAAGGAGAAGGCAACATCAGAAAGGATAACTGATCTGCAAGAACCTGAACCTTAAGGTTCATTTCAGCACTTAAGGAATTCCTGATATACCCATCTCCTCCTCTTGCCTTCTTGTCTCAAAGGTCTCGCACATCCCAGGCCCATGCCACATGGACATGAGGGCTTTCAATACCAGAAGCTACAGGAAAAGCTCCCTCTGATGGAAAAATGGACCCAGAACCCCTGCAGCAGCTCCCTCAGCAGTTTTTCCCCCTGGATGTTGGGCCTCTCTGGAGAGGCACATAAGGATGTTTGGTGGAAAATTCACCTGCCGCAGTCAAACCTAAGAATCTGTACCTTATGTGACAAAACCTCAAGGCTCTTCATGTTCCGCTATCCTATTCCCTCGGGCAGAGCTCTGATTTGGGAAGCCCTCTTGCCTCTGGAGGCCTGGGAAGACGTGTGCCGCTGCTCTAAAAGGGGACACAGGCACCAGAGCAGCTCACGCAGGGATAAAGGCCAGAGTTCCCTACATGAATAGTTCAAACCCAAGCTTTCCAAATAAAGCATGCCAGACCCTGGAGGAGTTTCAGCACGAGGAAGGTGTGGGAAGGCACAGTTCACCCATATCCCATCCTGAAGCACACTGTATTTCCTGGCAGGTTTACTAAAAACACTCAGGTCTGTAGGCTCCGAACACGTGGCAGGCACTAAGCCCTGCTGAGCCTTAGAGGATCACGGCTGTTGCTCTTCAAGGTAGAGCACTGAGAACATGAGTACATTCCCCCCGTGCCACACAGAGCCAGGGATGAAGCCCCAGACCAACATCTCAGCCCTGTGACTTTTCTCATCTCCCCTCTTGCTAAGTCAATACAGCCCCTCCACCCCGAGCCTTCCAGTTCAGGTCTCAGCTGTACCTGTGACTCATAACAGCGTTGGATACGCTGCTTTGCCCAAGTATCATCTGTGGCACAGCAGCAAAAGACAGAGGAACATGGTGATACACAATCCCCACAGGCACTTTGGGTTGCTCATCTTCATTCAGGCATTACCATCATTCACTGGTGTCAACACAGTATGGAGATACCCCCTGAGAAAACCTCTACCCCCACAGAGCAGACAGAACATCATACAAAGCCCAGCCACAGCAAGGATCCTCACCCCTTCTCTGTGCAGCAGTATGGCACTGCCACCAGGTACCTCCCAAATCCCCAAACCATTAACAAGAAATACATTATCCCATTGCTGTTGTCCTACAGTGGCTTTCTTCTACCCATGTTGTGCCATACCTTTCTTTGTGGAGAAGCTGTGATGGGAGCCAAGCAGT
This sequence comes from Nestor notabilis, assembly GCF_000696875.1. NCBI lineage: Eukaryota > Metazoa > Chordata > Aves > Psittaciformes > Psittacidae > Nestor > Nestor notabilis. Next base: position 34,127 of record NW_009924048.1, on the reverse strand, counting down.
GAGGAAAGTAAAATGGCTTTTAGAAACAGAGAGTCCCACCCTCTCACAAGCTTTCTGAGTTTCCCACCGTGACCACAGACATCCTCAAACTCCTCTTCTTTTGTGAAACAAGTCAATCAGAAACTGTCCCACACAATACTTACCCAGGGGACTCTCATGCAGCCAGTTCTGGCATACTACCTACCTAATTGCTAAAACTGCACAGCAGCTCATTAGGAGAAGGCAGCTCAGAGAGGGAGCTGTTCAAACTGGCGCTTTGCTGTGTCAGCTGGGTGCCTGTGTCTGCAGAAATAGGCAGTGATGGCAGGGGTAAACCCAGTCCTACTTGTAAGCCAGCCCAAGACACACCAGCGCCACCCAAACCAATGACTTTCAGCAGCTCTTCTAAACTTTATAGGCCAGAGATTTCCCACAAACTGGCATGGAGGCTCTGGAGAGCCAAAATCGCTCACTCTAGCCCTACTCCAGAGCGGACAGTTTGATCATGGAACAAGTCAGTACCTTGCATTAAGAAGTCACCGGCTTCAAGGTCCATTCCAGTGTGCAAAGCCAGAAGAGAAGTCAGGCTCTTTGATTTGCAGGTGGTCTCAGGTGAAGACAGTGTGAATTTGACGGCTTCCCTTCACTTGGTGAAGTCTCTTGGCCCTGAGGAGAGTTTCAAAAGGAAATGAATATTCCTTACTGAGCAGTCCAAGGGCTCAGGTGAATCACGAGTACAAGCAATGACGCTGACCTCAAATGCCACAGCCACCCACAGACCTTGGTCACACACAACAGTCCAGAGAGGCAAGGCACTGCACACCCTACCAAACACACTGCATCCCGGTCTCCTCCTCTGCCATGTGTGGTTCTAGCCATGCAAAAGTCAAGGTGATTATCCAGTGGGCCACACACTCCAGCTTTCCCCAGGGAAAACTCCAGGGCAGTCGGCTGCAGGAGCAGCCCACAGTGCTAAGCCACTTACTCCAAGGAGCTTCCCCCCCATCGCCACTGAGCAGTTCTGCACACGGGAGATGAGGCAGAAATGGTCCTCTTTTGTTGTCTGACAGAGCTCAAAGCTCTCGCCAGCCCTGCACACCCCCACATCAGATGGAATTCTTCAACCCCAAAGACATCACAGATACACAGGAAGAATTATTATTTTCAGTTTAGTGAGGCACACAGAAATGAAGTGACTTGTCAAAGGTCACTTGGCAAAGCTGAGGCAGGATCAGGAACTAAAACCCAATCTCCCAAATTTCGGTCTAATAGCTGGACAACACGAGCCCCACTTTCCTTCCTGCGCTCCTTGGATGCACACTGCCACCTCTGCATCAGGTTTCACCTTTCTCTCTGTTCTCCTGAGACTGTTAAGACAATTCCCTTCCATTTCCTGCACGGGAGGAAATGAATAAATTCACAGATTAAAAGAACAAGAACTTTTTACCTTACTCACAACATTAAACCAAGTCCTAGCTCCAACATTTGACAGAAGCTCAGGAGCGTCAGCCCCGTCCTGAGGTGGGATTTGCAGTTTTGGTGGTGGTTTTTTCTTAATTCCCATCAGACAAAAATACAAGAAGCAAAACAAAAGAGGGTTGTTGAGATCAATTTGTGATAGGTGCCGGGCCAAAGAAAATGGAGCCAAAGGAGCCAGAACCCTGCAACCAGCAACCTTTGTGTCAATTTAAGCAAATATTGTGGCGTTTCCATGGCAATCCCTGTTTTGAATATCCACTACACTCACTTTTTAAAGGGCTTTTCCTGTTTGCGTTTCAACTTCAAAACCTGTAAATATTTTCAGCCTTAACACATCCCGACCTCCCCCAGCCTCTCAAATGAGATACTATCAAAGCTCTGACATGAAGCCTTCTGTCTGCGCTACCCCAAAGCTGTGAAAATTCACAGCACAAGCAGGTTATAACCCACCACGGCTGGGGACAGCAGGAGCAGGGCTGGACCTTCGTCCCACTCTCAGCATGGTGCCAGCCTCTTTGCAGCAGTGGGTACAGGAGCCTGTTCCTTAATTCTTTAGCACTGATGAGTGAAGCGAGTCCTTGTGAACACACAGCACTGACAGATCACCCCAGCGGGTGCTCCGTGAGCCTCCCTCCATCCCCTCAGCTCAGGCCACCTCTGACCCTCCGCACCAGCCAGGATCTCTGCTTGGAGCCTCCTCCTGTGACCTGCTCCTCTGCTCGCCCAGCCCCAGCGCTGCCCCCATCCCTTCCCCTCTAACCTGAACTGAACTGCGGCTGTCAATCACCTTGATTTATGCTGTGCTGTGTCATGAGCAAGTGGGAACCAAGAGTCAACTCTGTCCTCACTTGCACCGTGGGCTATGGTGTAAATTCTCCAGGCTTCTCCAACACAAAGCCCACGGGGAAAGTCCTGGTGCAAGGAGCCCTGCTCAGGTGCTGGGATCAGCTTTTGGATCTGAGCACCACGAGCCTGGTACTAACCCTCTCCCTGAAGCTGCCTCTGCATCTAATGCTGCTTTTCTGGGTGCATGGAGGTGCATGAAAACACCTTCAGAGACACATTGAGGACTTTCATCCTCAAGCCCCCAACTTCTGAAGCTTGAGAAGTGCTGTGGGGCCTGTGGTGCTGGAGCTCAGCCCCTCCCGGCAGCCATGGGAGCGCACTGGTTAATGCTGAGTTTCCTGGCTGGGATGGATTTGTGCCAGGCCTCAAATGTTAGCTTAGTGTAATTTTTGGGAAGTCAATTTCCTTTGTTGTTTTTTTTTTCCTTGTTTTTTTTTTCTTTTTGTTTAAGCTTTTTTCCTCTTTTTAAATGGAAAAAGTAAGAGCATTTGAATGAGCGTCAGGACAGGGCCATCCATCCATGGGCTGTAGTTTCCCAAGAGCATTTTAAAGGCTCCATGGTAGATGCACACAACAGCCCTGGAAACAAACACCAAGTGACTTCAAAAGCCGTTATGCCGAGTGCCCACAGAGGCAACCGTGAGGAGCGGCCCTGGTGCACCAACAACGTCACTCCTGGGTCCTGACCACCTCTCCTGCCATGCCGGCTGCTTCTGATACCACCAGCAGATGATGCACAACACCTGCTGTCCTGGCTAGCTTCCAGCTCAGGTAATTACATCCTACAGGAGTTTCAGCTGGATATTTTATCCCTTTTTCACTTCCGGCCCTGAGCTGCTGCACCGGGAGTTGTTGAAACCCTGTCCAGATCCACCCCGGATGTGAGTGCATCCCTGCAAGTCCCGAGAGCCTGGTGCTACAGCAAACAACCTCCTCTAGAAACACAGTACGACATACCTTCTTACATGCATCCCATAATACCCTCACCTAAGAATGAGATGCAGAGCTGGGAAAACAAAACTGGCCAACCACGCCAGGAATCAACAACTTCTGGAGGCATGTGCTTAATGCTGCCCTATAGAGCAGTCATCTGGGACACAGACACTGGCTACTCAACTTCCTTGGAGATTCTCTTCCCATCATCTCAGAGGAATCAGAACTTGTGGTGGCAGTGGTGAAAGCCTAAAGCCACTGGCCTGCCTCAGCCAAGGGCATCACATGCCACAAGGGATACTGGTGGTGTTGAATGTATGGGAAAAGATGGGCCAGGAGAGGAGAACAAACCTGGCAGGGTTCAAAACAGGCCATATCAAAAGGTGAGGGTCCTCACTGTGTCTCCCAGCCCTCTTGCCGTGCTGCCACTAAAAAGCCATGAGTAGGAAACGCTCCCACCAAACCCTGCCAACATGCATTTCAAAGTGCTGGCAAAGATGTGGGTCCCTCACCCTCCCAGGGGAGCTGTGCTTGGGCATTTGCCACAGCCCCAAGAATTCAGAGCCCTTCTAAGTTGTCCAAGATGTAAGGAAATGACCCACTCTCCACTCAGGACAGCACAGGAGTCCCCATGCTTGTTAGTGGGCTCTATCAAAACTCTGTTTCATGCCCTCTTTGTCTTCTTCTTTCAGAAGACTCCGGACCAGATCCTCACCTGGTGTAAAATCAGTGCAGTTTCGGTGGCTTCAGTGAAGTCATGCCAATTTAAACGAGTGGAGGATCCGGCCCTCCAAGTTACTGGAGTTGCCAGTTCTTCCTTTGGATAATCCCGAGGGTGATTTCACACAAGCAGCAGCACAGGCCCAGCCAGCCTGGCAGGATCAGCTGCGCTCTCCTACCCCCCACGAGGAGAGTCCCTGCTGTGGGACCCTGCTGCACCAGCACTGGGCGGATCATCATCTGCTGCTTCTACCCGGTTTCCTTCTCTCTGTTGTTTAATGAGAGATAGATACACCACAGAGTAAATCACTCCAGGCTTCGGATCCATGTTTTCCAATTGCTCTTAGCAGGGAGCGAGCACCCAGGCTGGCTGTGTATCTGGAGGGGTGCGGGAGCAGAGTCACTTGCCCGCATCACAACCTAACCAGGTTAGATCTTCCCTTGCTACTCAGAGAACAGCACACCTCTATGAACAAACCAGATCTGATCTTCCCCTCCCTCCACTCCCACCAGCCTCTACTCCAAGGAAGGTAAAGAGCCCATCACTACCTGGCAGGGGAGCAGCCACAAGTCCCTTCCTTGTCCCCAGTTCCACTATCACCCTTCCATCCGTTGGCACCACATCCCGCTGGGAGGGAAGCGGCAGCACAGGCATGGAGAACGTGGCACAGCTTCAGCAGGCACTGGGTGTGCAAGAACCTCCTGAGCTCTGCCCTCACAAGTCCTTTGCTATCCCCCCAGAGCAATTTTCTAGGCAACAGCGCGGTTGCATTCCCTTCCCTATCTCCTAATAAATATCATGCTAAGCAAGATGAGTATCTTCTTCCCAGACCAAGCAGCATGACCCACTTTCTGAATCAGGGCAGATGCAATTGGGCCCTGGAGTCCTGGACCCCTCCCAAAGCAGAGAGATTTTGTAACAATTACAGCAAGAAGCAGAAGGAATAGAAAAGTAATAAGTGATCAAAGAGTGCAGTGGTGGAGCTGAAGCTGTGGGGTAATTACTACTCCTTGCCATCCTACGCTCTGGCATTTGCCTAGGACACTGAAGCAAGAGCCGCGTGCACGTTCACACAACATCTCCTCTCCACTGCCCTACATTCCTCAAAAGTAACAGGTCCAATTTCAGATTCTGGCTAATAGCTCAGAGGAGACAACTGCTGCCTTCCCAGCACACCCACCCGCATTATGCCCCTTCTCTTTTCCTTTCCCCACAACAGACAACACAGGACTCGAGTTCCAGAGGTGCAAACCCCCCTCCATCAGGCATACGAACATCTACCCCTGCCCCACTGACAGCCTTAAGGCTTCTAACACGGCAGCAGTGCCCTGGCACCCAAGCACTGATGTCTGGCTCCAGTGCCAGCTTCCAGTTGCCACTGAGCCCCACTTGTCCCCAGACCGCTTCTGACACAGAGCTTCAAGACCTGCTGTTCACAGTGGGGAGGGTCAAACTCTGGCCCTTTATAGGTGCAGTAAAACAAAAAGCCCCTGCAAAAGACTGGTGCTTTGGGCTTGGCTTGCCAGCCACACAGCAAACAGGGGAGGTGGCTGGACCCTCATCCCAGCACTGCGACTCTCCGCTTTGGAGATGCTCCATTTTCCCAAGGAACAGCTCTGTACTTCCCCAGATGTAGCTGAGATCAGACTATGACCCAATGGGCATGGAAAACAATTAAAAGGAGGTGGGGTGAGTGTCAGCAGTGCTTTCACTGCTTGAACCCACAAATAAAACTTCCCTCCCAGAGGACTGTGGCCAAAAAGCATGTAGAAAATCCCATACCGTGGACAAAGTGCCACGATGAGCCCAAACTGGCTCCTGCACCGTGCTCTGGGGCACACAAGCCCATGAGTGTCTGTGCCCAGCGGGCGCTGGAGCCCCACCAAAGGTCATTCCTTCCCTCCCCTGGGCACACCACGTTGCCTGTGAGCCTTAGAGCAGCTCCACAGGAGACGAGCCCCCCGTGCCAGGGATGCACAGACAGCAGGAGACAGCACTTGCCTCAGAGCAAGTCTGAGAGACAAGGAGCGGAGCTGCCGTCGCTCATCCAGCTCAGGCTGGCACTGGCTTCCAGACTCAAGACTTCACTGCCTGCCCACTGGAATGAACCACCACCAAGACAACGGCACAGAAACACACACTAAGGGGTGCCCCGACCAGCACAGGCAGTTGCCTTCACTGTCTGACACGGCGGCATGAGGCTAAAGTAACTTTTAAAGGCTTTCTCTATCAATTTTTCTTCCTAGTTAAATAAAAGGATTATGAAATAGAAAAAGAAAACCCTTTCACCCAAACTTCGGAGATAAAAAAAAGAAAGGGGGGGGGAGAAAAAAAATCTTCATCTTAATTCAAAATCCTATTTGATGTGTCGTGGCATGAAAATGTTTTTCGCTGCATTTTTTCAGTGTGATCTCATGCGCCCTGCGAACGGGGTACGCCCAAAACACCAGGTATTTTATGGGACACAAACAGAGCGCAAACATACACAAGTAAAAAAAACAAAAAACAAAAACCTGGGATTGGTAAATATTTAAATTAATCAGAGCTGGCATCTGTGCAGCCTCCCCTCCCAGAGAGAGGGATGTTTGCAGCTTGGAAAGAAAGAAAAGTGAATAACATGACCTTTTCCTTCATGTTTCTTTGCTCGCTGCAGTTTGGTGGGTTGGAGCAGTGCAGGCACCTCCCAAAACCAAGCAAGTGCAGCCCAGGCTCGGGGGGCTTGGGGCCAGAGCTGGCCAAGGGAGTTGCTCCAACCTGTTTGCTGTCTCGGGGGGGGGAGGCTGTTGTGTTTGTTTTTTACTACTTTTTTTTCTTCTTCTCAGTTTAATTGTTGGAGGAGTTTTATGAAGCTGTTTGCCAAAAAAACAATGGGCTCCAGGGAGCCAGCTTACACAGAAAGGGTGTGCCGCTCGCGCCAGGCCGTGGAGCCATGGAAACCACCACCTTCTGCATTCGCCCAGGTGAAGCCAAAGCTTTGGGGATGGCTTGTGAAATCAGCACAGGTCTGCAAGGAAGAGGAACACGTACACGCGAGTGTGCAGCAAGCACTCAGAACGGTGGTCCCATGCACCGGCACCTCAGTCTCCCATGAGCGAGGGTGAATGCTCACACTGGTTTTACTTGGAAGGTTAACAAACACATCGGTGAATGCACAAGGTGTTTGCACACCAGAGGGCTTCTCCAGGTTGGCTCTGTGGGCAGTGGCAGGGGCAGAGACAGTCCTGGCCCTGCAGCACATGCAGACGTGCAGACTAGCAAAGCTCCCTGCTGCATGACAGAGAAATGGGGATCTGAGCACATGTGTGAATAAAAGGCACCAGAAGGGAAGCTGCTGGTGGTGGTGGGCAGGGGGACGGTGAGGGAAGAAGGGGCTGGTGTCTGCCCAGGTCAGTCTGCAGCAGCAGGATGGAGGTATTTGAGAGGGGATGTTTGTCTTTCAAGCTGGCGTGTGAAGGCGGGCGGCTGCAGAGGGACCCTGCCTGCATTCTTCTCAATGTTAGCAAAGAAAACAGAGAATTCCTCAGAAGCACTGGCTGCCGCCTGACTGACACTGAACAAGCCAGGAGCAAAGTGCAGAGATGGGATTTTAAAGCCATCCAGCTCCTATATCTGCTCCACGAAAAGGAGCTACCACCGGGAAAAGGAAGAGTGCTCTGAACTGTGGCACTTCTCAAAGAGGCACCATCCATTATTCCCACTGCCGGCTGCTGAGCGCGTGCTGACATTCCAGGTTACAGGATTTCACCCACCCTGGTGGAAGAGAAAGAAGTGAACAGAGGATAAGCCTTACCAGGCCATCTCCTGCACGTGAGCACAGAACTGGCCAAAGCCAGCGAGAAGCCAGATCTCTCTTCCTCTGGTTTGACTTCAGTCCACCACATTAACAGGGGGATGATTTGATCCTGGCACTTCACTTACCTGGAGTCAAAGGTCCCTGACCACAAACCACATTAAGAACCAGCTCCTGTGCTCAATGAACCCAAGAGAAGAGTACAGACCCCTCAACACAGCAGAGATGAGGGCAGTGATGTCTCTCTTCGTGCAGGGAAGGAGGGAAACCTTTAAAAGCCCACCACTACTCCTATGATTCACTGTTTGTTTCTTTGCATTATGTTGACACCAGACTCAAATTTGTCTCCAAACACACCTGGACTTTACCCATTCACAGCCCTGTTTTCCCCCTTCACTGGAGCATCCCAAGGTAGGTGCCAGACACCCAATCAAGTACTGTTCAACTGGAAGCTCCCCAGGGCCACCACCCGGCCAAGGCAGAGCATGTGGCATCAGGCAGGACTCGGTGACAACACCCAGGTGCTCCAGCCGCCACCTCCATGTCTGGGCTGTCCTTAGGGATAGCCCACGGCTGCTGCAGAGCCTGCTGCTCCCCAGGGACAGCTGACAGGGATAAGGGGAGCTCCAAGGGGGACCACAGGAAGGGCCCAGCAAGCCCACAGAGCAGGCAAGTGCTGGTAAGGCTTGAAGCGTCAGCCTTTCCGGCATCGACCTCCCAAACTCATTCAGATATTTCCCTTTTTTTTTTTAATTTAATGTTCCCTATAATTCATCTGTCCCAAAAGATAATCAATAGAGGCCGTAATGAAAATTTGAGCCATATTTTATGATCCGCTGCAGGAGAAAGGGCCACATCAGCAGGACCAGCCTTGGCTTCCAGCATCATTCCTGTGTGCGCTCGCCTGCTCGCTGGCCAGACCCCCCCTCCACCCGTCCAATGCTGCTGACAGGGGCAGGTCCTCCAGGAGAAGCTCCCGCCCTTCCCTCCCTCTTCCAACAGCAGCTCTGGAGCCGCAGTTGAAGATGTATGTGTGGGGAAAAGGGGAGTTCCTCCAGAGTCCGAAGGGCCCTGACCCAGCAACCCTGGGGAGCCTCCCGAGCATCCCTCAACTCCTCAGCTCTGAAGCAGATCTCACGGCCCTCAACCAGGCCCTGAGGGGAATATGGTGATTGTGTTGCAGGATCTGAAGGGTTATTTCTACCCTTCACAGTAATTCCCTAATCCTTGGCACTGCCTCTCAGTCCAGCTGGGCTTCACATGCCTCTTCTCCCAGACATCACCCAAGGGTAGGGGCGGTCATTCACGGGGGAGCAAGAGGGATTCCCCCAGGAACTGCGTGAGTCTAGACCTTGCCGTGGTTCACTGCAGCCTTTCAGGGCTTCTACCATTGATGGCAAAGACCGAAGAGGTACTTTTGGGCTCCCAGGTTCATAAGCAGCAACACAGTTATGCAGAAGAGATCACACTGGGCTGAGTACTCTCAATTTCCAAACACTGAACATCAGCAGCCACAGGAGCAAACTCCCTAGCTCCACTCCAGCAAAACGCTTATCTCCTCCCTCCTGTGCACCAGGGACTCACAGCTGGGTCTCAGTATTAATCCTACAGGTACATTTGAGCTTTTGAATGGTTTGAAAACAGGAATCTGGAATCCCAATTTTGTCCAGCACCACTGGAAAAACAAGGGAGAAAATAGTTCCAGGAGCCTAAAGCACATTCCCACTTCTAGCTTAAATATCTATGTCCAGTCACTAGGACTGAGCTCCTCCTTGTCTAGGCCAAGCCTCAGGCAATCCCACCTACCTCTCTTTTTCCTTTCAGGCACAAATATTACAACCACTCCCCAGTTCATCCATTTTATTACAGTATATATTAATGCAGGAGCTGTGCTGCCCTTACTTCCCCAGATAGGCAGTGGCAAGGAGGAGCAAGCACGTCTCAGTGCCAGCCTCCACATGCTGCTGGGTGGTTTTCATTCCACATTATAAATCCCACAGCCCTTTCAAGCACCTTCATCTATTCTCCCAGCACACAGCTAGGGAGTTTGTTGTTCCTGCACATGCACACGGGCTGAAACGAAGGCAAAAGCCTCAGTCCTGTTCCCGGAACCCTTTTCCACCTTGGATTCCCAGCAGCGGGTCCCCTGTCCTCCCTCTAAAGGCTGGAGCATATTTCATTGCCTGAAGCTGCCGCGTCCGCAGGGAGCCGGAGGTAACAAAACCGTCTTTGATTTGGCCAAGGGAGAAATATCAGAAGTGAAAGGCCAGAGTGAGGAATTTATAACAGCAGCTAAGGCAGCAAAAATACAAGTGCCTGACCAGAAGCTGCCCTCCTGTTCAGCATGTCATAATGTTCAGCTTCCCACGTCTTGGAAGGGCGGGATGCCGCAGAGAGCACAGCAGAAACCACCAGTTTTCTACACACAGGAGCGTGCTGACGCTCTCCTGAGACCCCTCCTGAACAGCACTGAGCCCTGAGGCACAGGCTGGAAAGCCAAGAAGCCTCTGCTCACCCAGAGGTGCAGGTGTGAGCTTGTATTATCTCCCTGCTTGAGACTGTTGCCTTTCCAAAACTGACGCAGCAGCACTGTGTGGGTATATGGGTGATATTCTATCCCCCAAAACAGAAAATGCTCTCTGTCCTGGACTGGCAGCCTGAATCCCCATCGTCAGCAAGAGCAATAGCCAACTATTCCCACCTTTCCTTTCCCTTGGAAACTTAGAAATCAACCATCATTATTTGAAGAACACAACACCATAATGAAATTGATTATTGCTTCCAACAGGTAAGTAAGGTGACAGATTTGCAAGATGTGTGGCAGGAGGACTGTGAATCCAGAGGACGTGAGTGAGCAGCTTCATGCTTTAAACTCACACAAGAAAGGGGCCTGACATCCCAAGCAGAAGTGTTTCTGAAGCCCCATGTCAGCCCCAAATATACCCAATCCCCCCTTTTAAATACAGCTGCCAACAAAGTGGGCCTTGGATGGACACAGATACCTGCCTATGAGCAGCTCAGGGGAAAGCACACAGGGCTGTTGCAGTCACTGCTAACTTGCCCCAGATTTGAACTGGTGACCCTCACTAATATCATCCAGTCCCCTGATATCCTCAGGGAGCAATCAGCACGTTTTATTAACCCAGCCAATTTTAGAAGTGCACACGCAGTATTCTGGTTACTTGTTACGATCATGCATTACAGGTCCATTCCATACACACGCGTATGCTGAAGTGACGGGCAGTACTTTGAAGCTGTTACTACACCGTCGGACCAACTGCATGAGGGGGTTGGAACTGGATGAGCTTTAAGGTCCCTTCCAACCCAAACCATTCCATGATTCTATGACTGTGGGGCTGAACGAGCCCTGGGTCTCTCAGAGCACACTGTATCTACAGACATCACTCGCAGCAGAAATATTCTAACCTAATAGAAAGCCTCTGAGATCCCCACCACCAAATCCATTTTTTAAAATGACATGTTTCCACCTATTGGTCCCTGGAGTGAACTAATTGCTTTTGCTAGTTTTAGAAGCCAGAGTTATTTCACTGAAAAAAATGAGCAAGCGCATGGGAACGCAGAGACATCCTCGGATTCCTGACGTACAATCACCAAGTATGCAGATGTATTTGCTGCCCAAACAGACTTCCAGCTTTACTGCATGACATGCCACATGGGAATTCTTCACTCCCCAGTGAAGGTGGGAGAATGAGGAGTTAAAGCAACCTGACCAAACTCAAATAGCAATTTACTGCGAGCGGGAAGATTTCTGTCTGTGCTCTAACCACTAGGTTATCCCCTTCTTTGCTGAATAAACTTGGCTGTCTAAGGGGAGACTATTTCCACTTGAAGCCTGGTGGTTTGGTTTGTGTTTTATTAAATTCGGGTGGGTTTTTTTGGTTTGGGGTTTGGTTTGTTTTAAAGCTGACACCAGGGAAGCTGTCCAGCAGGGGACCACTTCAGGACCTTGCTTTGGTTCCGATCTGGTTCAGAGAAAGACTCACTAAAGAGATGGACAGCAAGAACAGAAAAGGTTTTCTACACCCTGAAATAGCAAGAAGAGTGTGAGTCCACAGCCCTGCAAACACAGAGCCACATGTTCACACGTCCTGGGGACAAAACTGACAGTCCTAGACCTACCTGTGCTGGTGTATGGTGGGATACCCACAGTCCAGAACAAACTATTTACAGACAATACAAATGTACAAATGATGTATAGTAACAAGGTCTGAAAAAATCCCAGATAAAACTGAAATTAGAGGGACAAACTCTTCCGGGATGACAACTAGAGAAAAAAAGGTGTGTGTCTTTCCAGAAACCTGTACTCACCTGTAGCAGGACACAACCCCACATCCTGGGTGCAGAAGCACATCCTGGGACATGCTCATCCCATAGTTCTTGTGAACACCAGTCCTCACTGTCGAGCACAAACCCAACGGGAAGCAAGAAATCCCTACAGTGTTCTAGGTAAAAGCAGTGCAGCCCCACCATTTCCTGGGAAAGTTTCAGGTGAGATTCCCTTTCCCAACTCTGAGGGAATGGCCTTTTACTTTGATGAAGCTCAGCTCTCTTTCAAAGGAACCACAGCTGAAGGTGACCACTGCTCATTTTTTTATCATCATTTTATGAACATGTTAACCTTAATTCACAAATGCTCTACAGAGTGAATTTCCTCCCATTTAATTTTTCGTACTTGATTAACAGTATTTCAGACGTGGATTTCTTTTAATGTGTGCAAGAAGTTACCTCATACAAACCTGCACAGGTTTAATGCAGTGTTACCTCTCTGATTTATACGAATTTTGAAGAAATCTGTTACTAATTCATCTGAACTGAGCCAAAACAATTGTTTCCATGCAGACTATCAGTTTAACTACCACATCTCAAGTTAAACAAGTATAAATGTTTTATACATAAAATGCTTTAGATTATGGAATACAAACACTACCATTTCCCTTTCTTCAGCACTTACACTCCAGATTTCCTTTGGGAATTGATGTG
>NW_009924048.1:17292-21347 GCF_000696875.1 Nestor notabilis | reverse complement strand
GGAAAGAGTCCTTCTTGTGTGTGGACTTGGAGGTCTCTTTGGTGTCATGTTTACAAGGCACGTGAAGTTTGGACAAGGTAATAAGCACTTCCCCCACCCCAACCCCACCCCCCGGTTCATTGTTTAATGGATGTTTTCCTTTCATGATTTTTATTTAGAAAGATTCTCCTTTGTTTTCCAAAAGCTGGGCTTTATGGAGGAAACACGCTGACCTCAAACCATCATCTCCAAGCACAGGAAAGCTGCTTAAGACGTTACCCGCTTATTGCGCACACATACCTCTACCCGGAGATTCTTAATCTTCACCCACCCAAGATTAAGGCAATGCAAATGATGAAATCGATACCAATACAGACAGCAACATCTATTGCAGTTCCAATGTTTTTGTTGTATTTTCCCCTGAACTATTAAAGCAGTATGATTTTAATGTGATTGTTGTTGTTTATGCAATACAAATCTTCAGTTGTTTGATGCTGTGAGTACTTATGCAAATGCCTCTTTTCCTTACAGAAACCTTTCCTTTGACACCTTATGTGAGTAAAGAAAATATTTGAGCGTTTGCAAGCTAAGGATCCATTTATATTTAAGGCTCCATTACTGATCAGGAGGCAAAGAGTGTCCTTAAGGTGGGTATAAATTATAGTTACACTAATTTTAAGGCCCTTAGTCTCTGTCCTAGTGATGTAGCAGAAGAGCTTTCAAATAAAGGAGATTCTTCTCTCACAGCAGTTTCAGTTCTTTTCTTCCATTAATCAAAAGCTACCCTCTATATATATATGTTTTCTCTCTATATGCATGTCTGAATACCTCTTTGAAGCTTAACACTCCTGCACCCAAGATTCAAACATAACAAATAAAAAACTCCTTTTGCAAGCAACTACAACATGCATTTCCAGAAGTTACATCACATAACAAGTCATGCAATTAAACTTTAATGAAAAAATAAAAACACAAACACCAAGCAGCCCCTAGTGCTTGCTTTGTCTCTCAAACAATCCATCATCAAAAAAAGCAGGACGTGAAAATGGAAGAAACCTCCGACCAAAGCTGTGCCGTAAACAATTTTTTTCCTAATGAATTCCACCTCTTTACTCCACTGAATCAGCAGAGCCGGATGGAATTTCTCTCCTCTCTTCCTTCTCTCTGTATAAAAGGATGTACTGCTGATAAAACTAGTAACCCATGAAGATCACTTCCCTGAGGTGAGATGCCTCCTGCCAGCATTTCTGCTCTCAGGGGGTTAGAGTCTAACACCCTTCCTCCTCCTCCTCCTCCTTCCCGAGATGCCGTGCCTCGCTCTCTGAGCTGGCCCTGGAAACCAGAGGGACTCTGGTACTGTAATGCGAGAGGAATAGCAGAATGTGTCTTACAGCAACTAGAACTGCTCCTGCACGTGCATATTTCTCTTATTAAAAGCACCTTTATTAAATTCTTCCCAATTTCTAAGCACCTGCAGCTTTGGAAGGCTTCAGCTGGAGTTGTGAGCCTTAAACACCTCCCCAAAACGGGTGCCTAAACCTCCACATTGTGCTCCTCTTTTTCAACCTCACCCTCTCCTATTTTTCCACACCTGCAAATGATATCCCTTGAAAAATCAAACCTTTTATTTCATGTCTGCTGAGATCCTATCATCTGATGAAAGGTAACTGGGGTTTACACAAGGACAAGAGAACAGAAAGGGCTCGTCATTTCCAAAATACTATTAGGAAAAGCAAGACGGAAGCAGAAGAAGGGTCACAGCTGGACCATGAAAACCATTAAAACTAGGAGACACACACACAGAAACACGGGAGCAGTTCCATGGCTCCAGTTCATTCAGTGCTGCCAAAACAGGACTCAGCACAGTGAGGAGGGGTAAATTCAGGCTTGTACGAAGAAGACAACTCCAGCCTTCCTGTGCCTCTTTTTCCTAATGTTTGGGGTTTTGTATTTTCTGCAGTGTGTAACAAAACCAAATCTGAAACCAAGATCAGAAGCAGAATGTTTGATGTAATTTATTTGTCACCATTTCTTTCTCCCACTGTAGCTCTTTTCAACAGTGACATAACCAGTTTGTTTAAGGCTTTTAGCCCCTAAACCATTCTATGTTCACTCCAGATAGTGCAGAGGGAGCCTGAAATGAATTTAAAATTGAAGTCAGTAAAATGCACCAGAAAAAGAATAAATTGGGAAAGTGTCTTGGTCATATTTTTGTCCTTAAGAATTTTTTCCATTTGTGTCATAAAAGTTTGGTCTCATCAGTTACATTATTCTTTCCCCCACCTGCTAAAAGGGATTTCAGTTTTTAACTAAGGCTGAGTTTCCTTCATGTATTGAACTGATTTTCAGTGAAACCTACATTTGGCTAGCATTTCTTTTACATTTCACTGTATTACAAAATCAAACATCTGTCTATAAGAAAAGAATATTATCTTATATTTACAAAGCCCTTTTCCTCCCCAGGTGTTTCATGGTAAGGGGAGGTCTGTGCCATGGAAATGCAGCCAGGCACCACTGAGCAGGCAGGACAATATCCAGGGGCCTATCCCAGAGGAAAGAAGCACGAGTAACCCTATATAGGCATTAAAATAAACCCCAATTTACTCAAAAAGGCAGATCTTTCCTTCTCAAATGTGTCCCAAGCTGCAAGAAAACTACAGGGTAGCTCCAGGTTTTTAAGACAAATAGGAACGACAGCCCAAGTGAGAACCAAAATGATAGTCCCCAGAGGATGAGGAATCCCAGCCACATCTCCACACCATCCCTTAGCACACGACAATGCCAGGCACAAGGCTGAGCACAGTGAAGTCATACAGATACCAGCTTTTATAAGTGGTTTTGATTCAGAGGCTGCAGCCTGGCAGAGTCTCACACTGTATGGATATGCCCTATTCAGAGCACAGAAAGACTACAGTCCTCTTCCTGAGCTGCTTCCCACACCACGTATGAACCTCTCACCTTCCCCACACCACGGAATGTATTGGGGGTTCTCTTCTGTGCACCAGATTGCTTCCCCCAGCTCCAAACAGGTAAAAAAGGAGCAACAAATTTGGTCAAGGTGCAGCAGATTGCACCAACAGCAAAGCACCGAGCAGCACTCTTCTGTGGCTTAAATTAAGACCTAGCTCTAGCACGCCATCTCACCCAGAGAAGGAGAGATCTCATCAAACAGGAGCTGGGCTGGGCTATGAAATCTGGGATTAGACATCTGGAAAACCATCTGAGAAAGCAGGCTTGGGAAGGCAGTGGGGGATTGAATACCTTATTATCCTCCCTGTCTGGTAAATACTTCCAGCCATCTCAGCGCGCTCACTACGCATCCTACCCACCTCAGGTGTGCGACAGGCGTGTAGAGACACAACCTGCCGATGACAGGAAGGAAGAGAGACACGAGGAGGGACTGGGAGAGCAGGACAAATGAAACAAGGCAGGCAAAGGCCAAGGTGAGAGGAAGAGCAGTGCCAGGCAGCAGGAACAGCAAATTGGAATCAATGAGTATCTCAAAGTACTGCAGGAAGCCACATCCCGCCTTGAACCAAACCTGGGAGTACCAAATTGGGTGCACCAAGTCCTCAATGGGAAGGACCAAGTAGTTGTACCAAGCGTAACAGTCACTTTGAGAGGCCAAACACGGCCACAGAACAGCTCTAACTCAAGAAGAGTTTCAAACACTAACTCTTCGTGAGAAGAGTCTGAAACACTAACCTAGCTCTCTAGGTGGGAAAACATTTCCTGCTTGGAGTCTGGAGCTTTCCAGTTTCCTTGAGGATGAATGGTGATGAGTCCAAAACACTAGTCTGATAACGAAACAGAGCAAGAGAGAAAGCTCGTGGGCCTGGGGGTTCCCACGGCTGCCTTAGCTGAGCAGTTCTGCCTGCCTGGAGCCAGGAAGAGTTGCACAGGGAGATCAAACCTGCCCTGCAAAGTCCCATATCCAAGTCATGCAAATTCCAGCCTTCCTCTAAGCACTGATACCAACATGGGGACTCTGTCTTCATCAGATGGATGATGGAAATGGAAAAAGGGGGGGGCCTTACTGCCTACACACACATGCACACACCCCACCTCAGGCAATA